>NC_084624.1:5305236-5332736 GCF_033978795.1 Nerophis ophidion
ATTTCCCAAAAAGTATCATCAGCATAGAGAAACAGCTGGAGAGGCAGAACGCCGGGTGAGGGGGGGGGGGGGGGTGGTGGAAGTACATTCGTGATCCCCTCCGCCGCTTTGAAACCCTCGTCACTTCGCGGACCACCGCCGTCTAACCGCGCTCTCCCGCTGCTTTGTTTCTGCAAATCTCCTCTGTTTGCTCAATTCTGCTAAAACCGCCGCCGCGCTGGTGCCATATGGCGGCGGGGGTCCCCCTCCCCCCCTGCGGTCGTTTGCTCCGAGGGGCTCAGCGTGACGCTAATGGCCGATGTGTTCGCGGGAGAGGAAAAGTGACAGAGGGGTGACATTTTCATCTGCAGGACGCGCTTGCCACCTCCTTCATCTGCAATTAAGAGCGCAAACAACTCGGCGTTGATGTCTGTTGTTGTTGTTGTTTCTTACTGTGCGAGTTCTGATGTGAATTATATTTATATAGCGCTTTTTCTCAAGTGACTCAAAGCGCTTTACATCTTGAAACCCAATATCTAAGTTACATTTAAAGCAGTGTGGGTGGCACTGGGAGCAGGTGGGTAAAGTGTCTTGCCCAAGGACACAACGGCAGTGACTAGGATGGCACAAGCGGGAATCGAACCTGCAACTCTCAAGTTGCTGGCACGGCCACTCTACCAACCGAGCTATGCCGCTTTTAAATTATATCAATTAAAGGCCTACTGAAATGAGATGTTCCTATTTAAACGGGGACAGCAGGTCCATTCTATGTGTCATACTTGGTCATATTTTTGCTGAAAGGATTTAGTAGAGAACATTGATAAGAAAGTTTGCAACTTTTGGTCGCTGATAAAAAAGCCTTGCCTGTACCGGAAGTAGCAGACGATGACGTCACAAGTGTGAGGGCTCCTCACGTCCTCACATTGTTTGTAATGACCTCCTTTTTAGACCAGTTGATCTGCCGCTTCTTGTCTTTCTCCTATGTCCCCCCCTTCCCTTGTGGAGGGGGTCCGGTCCGATGACCATGGATGAAGTACTGGCTGTCCAGAGTCGAGACCCAGGATGGACCGCTCGCCTGTGTATCGGTTGGGGACATCTCTACGCTGCTGATCCGCCTCCGCTTGAGATGTTTTCCTGTGGACGGGACTCTCGCTGCTGTCTCGGATCCGCTTTGAACTGAACTCTCGCGGCTGTGTTGGAGCCACTATGGATTGAACTTTCACAGTATCCTAGTATTAGTATAGTATAGTACTAGTATTAGTATAGTATGGCGATACCAATGAATCATAG
This sequence comes from Nerophis ophidion, assembly GCF_033978795.1. Lineage (NCBI taxonomy): Eukaryota > Metazoa > Chordata > Actinopteri > Syngnathiformes > Syngnathidae > Nerophis > Nerophis ophidion. The sequence continues at coordinate 5,306,506 of NC_084624.1, forward strand.
TCGGTACTATACCGCCTCTGAAAAGTATCGGTTTACACCTGACATCCATTGTAATGATACCAAGTACAGGAGCGGACAAAAGTCATTACAACCATAACTACGTCAATATTTTTTGGCATCACAACAATAATAGACTGTATTTATGTTATTCACATGTGAATAATGCTGTATAATAGACTGTATTTATATTATTAACATGTGAATAATGCTGTATAATAGACTGTATTTATGTTATTCACATGTGAAACACATAAATACAGTCTATTATTGTTGTGATGCCAAAAAATGTATGCCAAATAATGCTGTATAATAGACTGTATTTATGTTATCCACATGTGAATAATGCTTTATAATAGACTGTATTTATATTATTCACATGTGAATAATGCTGTATAATAGACTGTATTTATGTTATTCACATGTGAATAATGCTGTATAATAGACTGTATTTTTGTTATTCACATGTGAAACACATAGTCTATTATTGTTGTGATGCCAAAAAATATATGCCAAATAATGCTGTATAATAGCCTGTATTTATGTTATTCACATGTGAATAATGTTGTATAATAGACTGTATTTTTGTTATTCACATGTGAAACACATAAATAGTCTATTATTGTTGTGATGCCCAAAAATATATGCCGAATAATGCTGTATAATAGACTGTATTTATATTATTCACATGTGAATAATGCTGTATAATAGACTGTATTTTTGTTATTCACATGTGAAACACAGTCTATTATTGTTGTGATGCCCAAAAATATATGCCAAATAATGCTGTATAATAGACTGTATTTATGTTATTCACATGTGATTAATGCTTTATAATATACTGTATTTATATTATTCACATGTGAATAATGCTGTATAATAGACTGTATTTATATTATTCACATGTGAATAATGCTGTATAATAGACTGTATTTATATTATTCACATGTGAATAATGCTGTATAATAGACTGTATTTATGTTATTCACATGTGAATAATGCTGTATTATAGACTGTATTTATTAAAGATGTCCGAAAATGGCTTTTTTTTGCCGATATTCCGATATTGTCCAACTCCTAATTACCGATTCCGATATCTACCAATACTCATAAGTTGTGGAATTAACACATTATGTCTCATTTTGTTGTGATGTCTCGCTGGATGCATTAAACAATGTAACAAGGTTTTCCAAAAATAAATCAACTACAGTTATGGAGAAAAAAATAAGTGTCAACATGGCATTGCCAAATTTATTATTGAAGTCACAAAGTCCATTATTTTTTTTTTAACATGCCTCAAAACAGCAGCTTGAAATTTGGGACATGCTCTCCCTGAGACAGCATGAGGAGGGGGGTGAATAGTTAGTGCTGTCAAGGGATTCTGGGTACTTGTTCCTTTGTGTTCATGTTGTGTTACGGTGCGGATGTTCTCCCCGAAATGTGTTTGTCATTCTTGTTTGGTGTGGGTTCACAGTGTGGCGCATATTTGTCACAGTGTTAAAGTTGTTTATATGGCCACCCTCAGTGTGACCTGTATGGCTGTTGAACAAGTATGCCTTGCATTCACTTGTGTGTGTGAAATGCCGAAGGTATTATGTGATTGGGCTGCCACGCCAAGGCGGTGCCTTTAAAGGGGAACATTATCACAATTTCAAAAGGGTTGAAAACAATAAAAATCAGTTCCCAGTGACTTGTTTTATTTTTCGAAGTTTTTTTCAAAATTTTACACCTCCCAGAATATCCCTAAAAAAATGTTTAAGTTCTTGATTTTCGCTATTTGCGATGCGACTGTCCATTTCCCTGTGACGTCATACGGTGCTGCCAATACAAACAACATGGCGGTTACCACAGCAAGATATAGCGACATCAGCTCGGATTCAGACTCGGATTTCAGCGGCTTAAGCGATTCAACAGATTACGCATGTATTGAAACAGATGGTCGGAGTATGGAGGCAGATAGCGAAAACGAAATTGAAGAAGAAACTGAAGCTATTGAGCGAATAGCTATTAACGCTATTCGGCCATAGCATGGGTGTACCTAATGAAGTGGCCAATAGAATGGCTGCCTTATTAGCGTCGCCGGTAAAATGTGCGGACCAAACCATCAGGACTTTCGCATCTTGTGACACTGGAGCAACTTAAATACGTCGATTGGTAAGTGTTTGTTTCGCATTAAATGTGGGTATCTAGTTTCAAATGTACATACAGCTAGCGTAAATAGCATGTTAGCATCTATTAGCGTAGCATGTTAGCATCGATTAGCTGGCAGTCACGCTGCGACCAAATATGTCTGATTAGCACATAAGTCAACATCAACAAAACTCACCTTTGTGAATTTGTTGATTTCATAGTTGCAAATGCATCTGCAGGTTATCCATACATCTCTGTGCCATGTCTGCTTTATCACCGCCGGTAAATAGCATGTTAGCATCGATTAGTGTAGCATGTTAACATCGATTAGCTGGCAGTCAACATCAACAAAACTCAGCTTTGTGATTTCGTTGACTTTATAGTTGCAAATGCATCTGCAGGTTATCGATACATCTCTGCCATGTCTGTCTTAGCATCGCCGGTAAAATGTGGAGACACTGTGGTACATTCAATGGGGGTCTGGCGGCAGATTTCTTGCCAGTGGTGCAACTTGAATCCCTCCCTGTTAGTGTTGTTACAACCTCCGACAACACACTGACAAGGCATGATGTCTCCAAGGTTCCAAAAAATAGTGGAAAAAACGGAAAATAACAGAGCTGGGACCAGTGTTTGTAATGTGAAAAGGAAAATGGTGGGTGTATTACCTCGGTGACGTCATCGCTAAAAGACAGATAAACAGAAAGGCGTTTAATTCGCCAAAATTCACCCATTTAGAGTTCGGAAATCGGTTGAAAAAATATATGGTCTTTTTTCTGCACCATCAAGGTATATATTGACGCTTACATAGGTCTGCTGATAATGTTCCCCTTTAAGGTTTATTGGCGCTCTGGACTTCTCTCTACGTCCGTGTACCACTTCGTACAGATTTAATGTGATTTATTGTCTTTTCAGCAATATCATTTTATAATTGTACAGCCTACCAAATCTGTAACACGTGGATGAAGCTTGGTTGAGATCTTCCATGCGTATTATCCCCCTCTCTTATCTTCTGCAAGGTCCCGCCTCTGTTTTGGCTTCGACCAAGTTCGAGTTTAGTAGAGTTAGCTCCACAGACGGAGGCAAGCCGCCGCGTGACGAAGATAAATCTTCATGCAAATGCTGCCGCTAAATTTGTACGAGGGGAATATTTAATGATGGATGAGCGCATTAAAAGGTGCACACACGCGCCACCGGAGATACGCTACGAGTTTGAGAAAGTGCAATGTAAAATGTTTGCAGCGCTTGATGAATGGGAGCATTTGTCATGTGAGCTGCACTGGACAAGATCCCATCCATCAATTTTCTACCGCTTGTCCCTTTGGGGTCAGAGCGGGTGCCGGAGCCTAATTCAACTGCATTCGGGCGGAAGGCGGGGTACAACCCGGACAAGTCGCCCACTCATCGCAGGGCCAACACATATAAACAGACAACATTCACACACAAGGGTCAATTTAGTGTTACTAATCAAACTATCCCCAGGTGCATGTCTTTGGAGGTGGGAGGGGCCTATCCCAGGTGCATGACTTTGGAGGTGGGAGGGGCCTATCCCCAGGTGCATGTCTTTGGAGGTGGGAGGGGCCTATCCCCAGGTGCATGTCTTTGGAGGTGGGAGGGGCCTATCCCCAGGTGCATGTCTTTGGAGGTGGGAGGGGCCTATCCCCAGGTGCATGTCTTTGGAGGTGGGAGGGGCCTATCCCCAGGTGCATGTCTTTGGAAGTGGGAGGAAGCCGGAGTACCCGGAGGGAACCCACGCACTCACGGGGAGAACATGCAAACTCCACACAGAAAGATCCCGAGCCCGGGATTTGAACCCAGGACCACTCAGGACCTTCGTATTGTGAGGCACATGCCCTAACCCAGGGGTGTCCAAACTTTTTCCACTGAGGGACGCACACTGAAAAATCAAAGCAAGCCCCCGGGGGCCATTTTCATAATTTTTATTTTAAAAATATACATTTTGGCCTCCACTCACTTATGATCTTGGGGCCCACAAAGGGTTTTGGTCCAAAAAAACATAAAAAATGTGTCATTATTCGGTAGTATTATTTTTAGTATTATTCAAGTTTTCAATTTCTAGATCCTGCGATGAGGTGGCGACTTGTCCAGGGTGTACGCTGCCTTCCGCCCGATTGTAGCTGAGATAGGCGCCAGCGCCCCCCGCGACCCCGAAAGGGAATAAGCGGTAGAAAATGGATGGATGGATGGATGGAATTTCTAGATCAACATTAGGAAAAAAAAAATGGAAAAAACACAAAATATGCAATATTTTCACCCAATAACTTTTTAGGTGGAATATTTGCGATGATATAATAATTGGAGCCTTAATTTTGGATTTTGATTCATTATTATTTTTTGAGCAATGACACTTAAAAACAAATCACACTAAAATAATTGGGGATCCAAAAGTGTCTTACTCAAAGTGTTAAAAAATAAATAAGACATTTTTTTTTACTGTTTACTCTTAGCACAATAATCTCGGGATCAACTTCAGATATATGTCAATTTTAAGTTTTATTGTTGTTTATGTTTTGTTTGTTTGTTTTAGGCCCTTCGTTAAAAAAAACAGCTCAGTTTTTTATATGGCAAAACACAAAATATGCAATATTTTCACCCAATAACTTTTTAGGTGGAATATTTGCGATTATATAATAATTGGAGCCTTAATTTTGGATTTTCATTCATTATTATTTTTTGAGCAATGACACTTAAAAACAAATCACACTAAAATAATTGGGGATCCAAAAGTTTCCTGCTCATTAAAGTGTTAAAAAATAAATAATACATTTTTTTTTACTGTTTACTTTTAGCACAATATTCTCGAGATCAACTTCAGATATATGTCAATTTTAAGTTTTATTGTTGTTTATGTTTTGTTTGTTTGTTTTAGGCCCTTCGTTAAAAAGAAACAGCTCAGTTTTTTATATGGCAAAACACAAAATATGCAATATTTTCACCCAATTACTTTTTAGTTGGAATATTAGAGATTATATAATAATTGGAGCCTTAATTTTGGATTTTGATTCATTATTATTTTTTGAGCAATGACACTTAAAAACAAATCACACTAAAATAATTGGGGATCCAAAAGTGTCTTACTCATTAAAGTGTTAAAAAATAAATAATACATTTTTTTTTACTGTTTACTTTTAGCACAATATTTTCGAGATCAACTTCAGATATATGTCAAGTTTAAGTTTTATTGTTGTTTATGTTTTGTTTGTTTGTTTAGGCCCTCCGTTAAAAAAAAACAGCTCAGTTTTTTATATGGCAAAACACAAAATATGCAATATTTTCACCCAATAACTTTTTAGGTGGAATATTTGCGATGATATAATAATTGGAGCCTTAATTTTGGATTTTGATTCATTATTATTTTTTGAGCAATGACACTTAAAAACAAATCACACTAAAATAATTGGGGATCCAAAAGTGTCTTACTCATTAAAGTGTTGAAAAATAAATAACACATTCTTTTTACTGTTTACTCTTAGCACAATAATCTCGGGATCAACTTCAGATATATGTCCATTTTAAGTTTTATTGTTGTTTATGTTTTGTTTGTTTGTTTTAGGCCCTTCGTTAAAAAAAACAGCTCAGTTTTTTAGATGGCAAAACACAAAATATGCAATATTTTCACCCAATAACTTTTTAGGTGGAATATTTGAGATGATATAATAATTGGAGCCTTAATTTTGGATTTTGATTCATTATTATTTTTTGAGCAATGACACTAAAAAACAAATCACACCAAAAATAATTGGGGATCCAAAAGTGTCGTACTGATTAAAGTGTTAAAAAATAAATAATACATTTTTTTTACTGTTTACTCTTAGCACAATAATCTCGGGATCAACTTCAGATATATCTGTCATTTTTAAGTTTTATTGTTGTTTATGTTTTGTTTGTTTTTTTAGGTCCTTCGTTAAAAAAAAACAGCTCAGTTTTTTATATGGCAAAACACAAAATATGCAATATTTTCACCCAATAACTTTTTAGGTGGAATATTTGCGATTATATAATAATTGGAGCCTTAATTTTGGATTTTGATTCATTATTATTTTTCAGCAATGACACTTAAAAACAAATCACACTAAAATAATTGGGGATCCAAAAGTGTCGTACTCAAAGTGTTAAAAAATATAAAACACATTTTTTTTTACTGTTTACTCTTAGCACAATAATCTCGGGATCAACTTCAGATATATGTCCATTTTAAGTTTTATTGTTGTTTATGTTTTGTTTGTTTGTTTAGGCCCTTCGTTTAAAAAAATAGCTCAGTTTTTTATATGGCAAAACACAAAATATGCAATATTTTCACCCAATAAATTTTTAGGTGGAATATTTGCGATTATATAATAATTGGAGCCTTAATTTTGGATTTTGATTCATTATTATTTTTTGAGCAATGACACTTAAAAACAAATCACACTAAAATAATTGGGGATCCAAAAGTGTCTTACTCATTAAAGTGTTAAAAAATAAATAACATTTTTTTTTACCATTTACTCTTAGCACAATAATCTCGGGATCAACTTCAGATATATCTGTCAAGTTTTATTGTTGTTTATGTTTTGTTTGTTTGTTTAGGCCCTTCGTTTAAAAAAACAGCTCAGTTTTTTATATGGCAAAACACAAAATATGCAACATTTTCCCCCAAAAATATCTTAAAGTGGAATATTTAATGTGACGTAATCGGAGCCTTGAATAAATCAATAATTAAAAATGACATTGATTTTGATTCATTATTATTTTATAAAGAAATAAACAGCCTGCATGGCAGCTTTGTGTTATTAAACATTGCAACATTTTCTTGTTACATTTCACCTGTTTGCTCTTTTATACCACTTTTTATGATTTTAATTTTTTTCAATTGTATTCTTAAAATGTGCCGTGGGGCCGGTTAAAAATAACCCGCACTTTGGACACCCCTGCACTAAACCCCTGTACCACCGTGCTGGAAAAGATCCCAACTTTGAAGAAAATTAAAAGGAGCGCAGACCTCCACCAAGGTCAGTAACATCGACGGGTAAACGTAACAAAACTTGATTGGATCCTGTTTAACTTGATTAGTTTTTGTCCAAACTTTTTCACTCCAGGGCCACAATGGCCCGGAAATTGGTCAACACTGTGTAGTGTTTTTAAAGTCTATGCCAGGCCTGGGCAATTATTTTGACTCGGGGGGCCGAATTGAGAGAAAAAAATTGAGTTTTTTTTCCCATTTCAGAATTGTATTTTTTTACTCATCCTCCCCCTTGTGGCGACCCATCAGCGTTCCGCTTCTGTCACCCTGCACACTGTTTGTTTGTCTAATCTTGAACGGGTTTGTGCTGAAAACCAAGTTTTCGTTGTACTTGTGCAATGATAATAAAGACCTATCCAATCCTATCCATGTATAAATCCATCCATCCATGCATCCATCCATCTTCTTCCGCTTATCCGAGGTCGGGTCGCGGTGGGCAACAGCCTAAGCAGGGAAACCCAGACTTTCCTTTCCCCAGCCACTTCGTCCAGCTCTTCCCGGGGGATCCCGAGGCGTTCCCAGGCCAGCCGGGAGACATAGTCTTCCCAACGTGTCCTGGGTCTTCCCCGTGGCCTCCTACCGGTTGGACGTGCCCTAAACACCTCCCTAGGGAGGCGTTCGGGTGGCATCCTGACCAGATGCCCGAACCACCTCATCTGGCTCCTCTCCATGTGGAGGAGCAGCGGCTTTTCTTTGAGTTCCTCCCGGATGGCAGAGCTTCTCACCCTATTTCTAAGGGAGAGACCCGCCACCCGGTGGAGGAAATTAATTTCGGTCGCTTGTACCCGTGATCTTATCCTTTCGGTCATGACCCAAAGCTCATGACCATAGGTGAGGATGGGAACGTAGATCGACCGGTAAATTGAAAGCTTTTCCTTCCGAGTCCATGGTTTTCGCCCGGAAAAGGGTGGAATGCCATCTCCGGGTTGGGGAGGAGACCCTGCCCCAAGTGGAGGAGTTCCAGTACCCAGGAGTCTTGTTCACGAGTGAGGGGAGAGTGGATGGTGAGATCGACAGGCGGATCGGTGCGGCGTCTTCAGTAATGCGGACGTTGTACCGATCCGTTGTGGTGAAGAAGGAGCTGAGCCGGAAGGCAAAGCTCTCAATTTACCGGTCGATCTACGTTCCCATCCTCACCTATGGTCATGAGCTTTGGGTCATGACCGAAAGGACAAGATCACGGGTACAAGCGGCCGAAATTAGTTGTCTCTCCCTCAGAGATAGGGTGAGAACCTCTGCCATCCGGGAGGAACTCAAAGTAAAGCCACTGCTCCTTCACATCGCGAGGAGCCAGATGAGGTGGTTCGGGCATCTGGTCAGGATGCCACCCGAACGCCTCCCTAGGGAGGTGTTTAGGGCACGTCCAACCAGTAGGAGGCCACAGGGAAGACCCAGGACACGTTGGGAAGACTATGTCTCCCGGCTGGCCTGGGAACGCCTCGGGATCCCCCGGGAAGAGCTAGACGAAGTGGCTGGGGAGAGGGAAGTCTGGGTTTCCCTGCTTAGGCTGTTGCCCCCGCGACCCGACCTCGGATAAGCGGAAGAAGATGGATGGATGGATGGGCCTTCCGGCTCAGCTCCTTCTTCACCACAACGGATCGGTACAACGTCCGCATTACTGAAGACGCCACACCGATACGCCTGTCGATCTCACCATCCACTCTTCCCCCACTCGTGAACAAGACTCCTAGGTACTTCGGGTGGCATCCTGACCAGATGCCCGAACCACCTCATCTGGCTCCTCTCCATGTGGAGGAGCAGCGGCTTTACTTTGAGTTCCTCCCGGATGGCAGAGCTTCTCACCCTATCTCTAAGGGAGAGACCCGCCACCCGGCGGAGGAAACTCATTTCGGCCGATTGTACCCGTGATCTTGTCCTTTCGGTCTTGACCCAAAGCTCATGACCATAGGTGAGGATGGGAACGTAGATCGACCGGTAAATTGAGAGCTTTGCCTTCCGGCTCAGCTCCTTCATCACCACAACGGATCGGTACAACGTCCGCATTACTGAAGACGCCGCACCGATCTGCCTGTCGATCTCACCATCCACTCTTCCCCCACTCGTGAACAAGACTCCTAGGTACCTGAACTCCTCCACTTGGGGCAGGGTCTCCTCCCCAATCCGGAGATGGCATTCCACCCTTTTCCGGGCGAGAACCATGGACTCGGACTTGGAGGTGCTGATTCTCATTCCTGGTCGCTTCACACTCGGCTGCGAACCGATCCAGTGAGAGCTGAAGATCCCGGTCAGATGAAGCAGAGACCTAATCCTGCGGTCACCAAACCAGAACCCCTCAACGCCTTGACTGCGCCTAGAAATTCTGTCCATAAAAGTTATGAACAGAATCGGTGACAAAGGACAGCCTTGGCGGAGTCGAACCCTCACTGGAAACGAGTCCGACTTACTGCCGGCAATGCGGACCAAGCTCAGGGAGCGGACCACCACAATAAGACAGTCCGATACCCCATACTCTCTGAGCACTCCCCACAGGACTTCCCGAGGGACACGGTCGAATGCCTTCTCCAAGTCCACGAAGCATGTATAAATCCACAGTTTCTAAAGCGGAGCGTGTGTGCACGACAATACCAAAGTGTCGCCATGGCAAAGTCGAAGCAAAGGCAGCAGGTGACGGCGTCGGTGGAAGCCTCATTAGACCGAGCAGGCTCCAGCTCCGCTACAACACAAAAAAGGATCGACGTTTCACCGCCGTGTCCCCGGCAGAAATGACACGGCGGTGGCTTCTTTAAACGGGGAGCTTCAAAAACCTTCCGGCTCAGCATGGAAGGCCTGGTTTCAGCAGAAAGTCGCTGACATGGCCAGCGAAGGTTCATTATTTATGTGACACAGGCGAGTATATCTGACTTCCAGCAGTGACTTTTAACCGCTTGTTTAAATCAATCCCGTCGAAGAAATATTGCCGTTTTCTTACATTTCCACAAAGTTTTGCAGACATGTTTATTTTAGCATCAATCGTGCAAGTGTACCTAATAATGTGTCCAATGTAGGGTTGTCTCGTTACCAATAATTTAGTACTGGTATGTACAGGTGCTGGTCATATTATTAGAATATCATGAAAAAGTTGATTTATTTCAGTAATTATATTCAGAACGTGAAACTTACATATTATCATTATCATTATCCATGTGTTTGTTACGCCTCGTCTCGATTACTGTAACGTATTATTTTCGGGTCTCCCCATGTCTAGCATTAAAAGATTACAGTTGGTACAAAATGCGGCTGCTAGACTTTTGACAAGAACAAGAAAGTTTGATCACATTACGCCTGTACTGTATATACCTTTATATACATATATACATACATATATACCTATACTGTATATACCTTTATATACATATATACATACATATATACCTATTCTGTATATACCTTTTATATACATATATACATACATATATACCTATACTGTATATACCTTTATATACATATATACATACATATATACCTATACTGTATATACCTTTATATACATATATACATACATATATACCTATACTGTATATACCTTTATATACATATATACATACATATATACCTATACTGTATATACCTTTATATACATATATACATACATATATACCTATACTGTATATACCTTTATATACATATATACATACATATATACCTATACTGTATATACCTTTATATACATATATACATACATATATACCTATACTGGCTCACCTGCACTGGCTTCCTGTGCACTTAAGATGTGACTTTAAGGTTTTACTACTTACGTATAAAATACTACACGGTCTAGCTCCAGCCTATCTTGCCGATTGTATTGTACCATATGTCCCGGCAAGAAATCTGCGTTCAAAAGACTCCGGCTTATTAGTGATTCCTAGAGCCCAAAAAAAGTCTGCGGGCTATAGAGCGTTTTCCGTTCGGGCTCCAGTACTCTGGAATGCCCTCCCGGTAACAGTTTGAGATGCTACCTCAGTAGAAGCATTTAAGTCTCACCTTAAAACTCATCTGTATACTCTAGCCTTTAAATAGACCTCCTTTTTAGACCAGTTGATCTGCCGCTTCTTTTCTTTCTCCTATGTCCCCCCCTCCCTTGTGGAGGGGGTCCGGTCCGATGACCATGGATGAAGTACTGGCTGTCCAGAGTCGAGACCCAGGATGGACCGCTCGCCTGTATCGGTTGGGGACATCTCTACGCTGCTGATCCGCCTCCGCTTGAGATGGTTTCCTGTGGACGGGACTCTCGCTGCTGTCTTGGATCCGCTTGAACTGAACTCTCGCGGCTGTGTTGGAGCCACTATGGATTGAACTTTCACAGTATCATGTTAGACCCGCTCGACATCCATTGCTTTCGGTCCCCTAGAGGGGGGGGGGGGGGGTTGCCCACATCTGAGGTCCTCTCCAAGGTTTCTCATAGTCAGCATTGTGACTGGCGTCCCACTGGATGTGAATTCTCCCTGCCCACTGGGTGTGAGTTTTCCTTGCCCTTTTGTGGGTTCTTCCGAGGATGTTGTAGTCGTAATGATTTGTGCAGTCCTTTGAGACATTTGTGATTTGGGGCTCTATAAATAAACATTGATTGATTGATTGATATTATATCAATTCATTACACACATAGTGATATATTTGAAATGTTTATTTCTTTCAATTTTGATGATTAGTACTGACAACTACTTAAAATCACAAATTCAGTATCTCAGAAAATTAGACTATTAGTTCCGACTAGTACCAAAAAATATTTTTTAGAAATGTGGGCCAACTGAAAAGTATGAAGATGGAAAGTTCCAGCATGTACGGCAATCAATACTTAGTTGCAGCTCCTTTTTGCCTGAATTGCTGCAGCAATACGGCGTGGTATAAAGTCGACCAGTCTGTTGCACTCCTCAGGTGTTATGAGAGCCCAGGTTGCTTTAATAGTGGCCTTCAGCTCTTCAGCATTGTTGGGTCTGGCATCTGGCATCTTCCGCTTCACAATACCACATAGCTTTTCTATGGGGTTAAGGTCAGGTGAGTTTGCAGGCCAATCAAGAACAGGGATCAATCAATCAATCAATCAATGTTTATTTATATAGCCCCAAATCACAAATGTCTCAAAGGACTGCACAAATCATTACGACTACAACATCCTCGGAAGAACCCACAAAAGGGCAAGGAAAACTCACACCCAGTGGGCAGGGAGAATTCACATCCAGTGGGACGCCAGTGACAATGCTGACTATGAGAAACCTTGGAGAGGACCTCAGATGTGGGCAACCCCCCCTCTCTAGGGGGCCGAAAGCAATGGATGTCGAGCGGGTCTAACATGATACTGTGAAAGTTCAATCCATAGTGGCTCCAACACAGCCGCGAGAGTTCAGTTCAAGCGGATCCAAGACAGCAACGAGAGTCCCGTCCACAGGAAACCATCTCAAGCGGATCAGCAGCGTAAAGACGTCCCCAACCGATACAGGCGAGCGGTCCATCCTGGGTCCCGACGAGCGGTCCATCCTGGGTCTCGACTCTGGACAGCCAGTACTTCATCCATGGTCATCGGACCGGACCCCCTCCACAGGGGAGGGGGGGACATAGGAGAAAGAAAAGAAGCAGCAGATACCATGGTCCTTAAACCGGGTACTGGTAGATTTGGCACTGTGTGCAGGTGCCAAGTCATGTTGGAAAATGAAATCTTCACCGCCATAAAATTGGTCCGCGGCAGGCAGCATAAAGTGTTCTAAAACTTCCTGGTAGACTGCTTCATTGACCCTAGACCTCAGGAAACACAGTGGACCAACACCAGCAGATGCCATGGCACCCCAGACCATTACCCATTGTGGAAATGTGACACTGGACTTCAGGCAACGTGGATTCTGTGCCTCTCCTGTCTTCCTCCAGACTCTGGGACCTTGATTTCCAAAGGAGATACTTTCATCTGAAAACATAACTTTGGACCACTCAGCAGCAGTCCAGTCCTTTTTTGTCTTGAGCCCAGGCGAGACGGTTTTGACGTTGTCTCTTATTCAAGAGTGGCTTTACACAAGGAATGCGACATATCTCGCGTACGTCGGTGCGTGGTTGTTCTTGAAGCACTGACTCCAGCTGCAGTCCACTCTTTGTGGATCTCCCCCACATTTTTGTTTGACAATCCTCTCCAGGGCGCGGTTATCCCTCTTTTTTTCTACCACATCTTTGTCTTCCCTTGGCCTCTCTATTAATGTGCTTGGACACAGAGCTCTGGGAACATTCAACCTCTTTGTGTCTTGCCCTCCTTCTTTAAAGTATCAATGCTCATCTTTTGGACAGTTGTCAAGTCAGCACTCTTCCCCATGATTGTGTGTCATACAGAATCAAAACCAGAGACCATTTAAAGGCGTTTCCAGGTGTTTTGAGTTAGTTAACTAATTAGAGTGTGGCACCAGGTGTCTTCAATATCGGACCTTTTCACCATATTCTAATTTTCTGAGATGTTGAGTTTAGGGTTTTCAGCTATAATCATCTCCTTTTTGGCAAAAAAAAAACACTTGAAATGTATCAATCTGTTTGGAATGAATGTATACATTTTACAAGTTTGACTTTCTAAATGGAATTAATGAAATAAATCAACTTTTTCATGATATTCTAATAATATGACCAGCACCTGTATATCGATACTTTTGAAAATAAAGGGAAGTACACACAATTTTATATTGGCGTTTTTTTTTTTTTTTTACAGTAAATCTTACAATACAGTAGTGAGTGAGTGAATTATATTTATATAGCGCTTTTCTCTAGTGACTCAAAGCGCTTTACATAGTGAAACCCAATATCTAAGTTACATTTAAACCAGTGTGGGTGGCACTGGGAGCAGGTGGGTAAAGTGTCTTGCCCAAGGACACAACGGCAGTAACTAGGATGGCGGAATCGAACCAGCAACCCTCAAGTTGCTGGCACGGCCACTCTACCAACCGAGCTATGCCGTAAACACACGTTTCCTATTGCACTCAAAAAACAATTTTAGAAGGTTGAAATATAAATTAAAAGGCATTCAACTTCATGCACTCAAAGAACCATTTTCCTTTTTACATATAGTCAAGGATTAGGTTAGAATATGACAAAAAAAGCTTTATTTAAATCATATTAAATGTTTCATGATTTACGGTTGCCACTCCTGGTCTGTGCTTTCAGAAAAATGCCATTATTTGTAAGTACTAAAAACAAAACTATGGATAAATGTACACAAATAAGACATGCAGCAGATAAATTGAAAATATTAGCAATTTGGGTTGGCTGAGTGAAGGGAACGTCTGCCCTGTGCTCCCCTCTTTTGGTCTGCACCGGAGCAGAACAACAGGACAGGTGTAACAACACACATCACTATTGGTCACTCCTTGTGCAAATCTTATTATTCAAATGTTTACCTAAGTTTGAAGTGTGTTTTAAAGCAACACTTAAAGCGCGGCTCTTCCTTGTTTAAAGTGTCACCTTTATCGTTGGGTTCGAAGCCCAAATATCTCCATATTTCGCTTCACGCACCCTCTTCATAAACCATTTGAATTATTGCTAGTATGCACTCTGTGTGTGCGTTTTGACACACTCAAAAGTCCTACTGAAAGCCACTACTAGCGACCACGCAGTCTGATAGTTTATATATCAATGATGAAATATTAACATTGCAACACATGCCAATACGGCCGCTTTAGTTTACTAAATTGCAGTTTTAAATTTCCCGCGAAGTATCCTGTTGAAAACATCGCGGAATGATGACGCGTATGATGACGCGTGCGCGTGACGTCACCGGTGGTAGCGGACATGTTCTCCCAGCACCGATCACAGCTAAAAGTAGTCTGCTTTAATCGCATAATTCCACAGTATTCTGGACATCTGTGTTGCTGAATCTTTTTGCAATTTGTTCAATTAATAATGGAGACGTCAAAGAAGAAAGATGTCGGCGTATTGCGGCCGGCTGTGGCAAAACAAACACAGCCTGTGTTTCTTTGTTTACATTCCCTAAAGATGACGGTGAAGCTTTACTATGGAACAGAGCGGTCAAACCAACATGGTTGTCTACCACATGTCAACCGGCAGGTTTCGGTGAGAAAATGGTGGTAATAAGTCAGCTTTTACCGTAGACATGAGCGGAGTTTGTGTCCTTCCTCCTGCAGCTGTCAAAGAGGCAGCTGCGACTCTCTTGGCTCCTCCGTGGCTTCCCTCAGAGACACTGGCGGTCACCACACCCCTCCGACTTTCAGGTATGACTATATACTCTCACTACAACACTAGTGAGATTCTTCTAGTCCTTCACTCTCACTATCTTCATCCACGAATCTTTCATCCTCGCTCAAATTAATGGGGAAATTGCCGCTTTCTCGGTCCGAATCGCTCTAGCTGCTGGTGACCATGATTGTAAACAATGTGAGGATGTGAGGAGCTCTACAACCCGTGACGTCACGCGCACATTGTCTGCTACTTCCGGTACAGGCAAGGCTTTTTGATTAGCGACTAAAAGTTGCAAACTTTATTGTCGATGTTCTCTACCGGACCGAGAAAGCGACAATTTCCCCGTTAATTTGAGCGAGGATGAAAGATTCGTGGATGAGGAAAGTTAGAGTGAAGGAATAGAAAAAAACGGGGGGAAAAATACGGCAGTGGGAGTGATTCAGTTGTTATTAGACACATTTACTAGGATAATTCTGAAAAATCCCTTATCATCTTATTGTGTTACTAGTGTTTTAGTGAGATTATATGGTACCTGAAAGTCGGAGGGGTGTGGCCACGAGTGTGGTGACCGCCAGTGTCTCTGAGGTAAGCCTCGTTTCTCGACGAGGCGAAGCGAAGGTAGCCACTGCGGAAGCATCCCACGTTCGGGGGCGGCCGGTCGGAGGAGGCAAGAGAGTCCGCAGCTGCCTCTTTCACAGGTGTAAGAGCAACGACGCAAACTGCCCGCTCATGTCTATGGTAAGAGCCGACTTATTACCACAATTTTCTCACCCAAACCTGCCGGTTGACATGTGGTAGGGAACCATGTTCGCTTGACCGCTCTGTTCCATAGTAAAGCTTCACCGTCATCTTTAGGGAATGTAAACAAGGAAACACCGGCTGTGTTTGTGTTGCTAAATGCAGCTGCAATACACCGCTTCCCACTTACATCTTTCTTCTTTGACGTCTCCATTATTAATTGAACAAATTGCAAAAGATTCAGCAACACAGATGTCCAGAATACTGTGGAATTATGCGATTAAAGGAGACGACTTCGCGCGAAATTTAAAATTGCAATTTAGTAAACTAAAGCGGCCGTATTGGCATGTGTTGCAATGTTAATATTTCACCATTGATATATAAACTATCAGACTGCGTGGTCGCTAGTAGTGGCTTTCAGTCGGCTGTTCTTTAATCAGCCCTTTTTGCAATATTGGTGCAAATCATAACATGAAATATGTGTGACATACTGTGGCCGAGCCTTTTCCAATCCTTTCCTGCCGCCCCTCGTCCTCGCTCATCATCATGCAGCGCTGTCACGTGCTAAATATGCGAGGCTTGTACCAATTAAAGTGATTCTTGCTGCATGTTCGCCGAGCGCGCCGGCTTTAATGAAGGTGTTCGCCCCGGAGCACTCCGTGTTATACACGCCGCGTTTAGCAGACCTCCTGCGTCCCCCTCGCTGCAGCGAAGCGAACCCCCCCACCCCACCCCACATGTAGAGTTATGAGGGTGTTGCATGAGAAGAGATATAAACAGTGAGCACTTCGATGCACACATTAAAGGCCGACTGAAAGCCACTACTAGCGACCACGCAGTCTGATAGTTTATATATCAATGATGAAATATTAACATTGCAACACATGCCAATACGGCCGCTTTAGTTTACTAAATTGCAATTTTAAATTTCCCGCGAAGTTTCCTGTTGAAAACGTCGCGGAATGATGACGTGTGCTTGTGAAGTCTCGGGTTGTAGCGGACATATTAGCCCAGCACCAATCACGGCTAAAAGTCGTCCAATTTAATCACATAATTACACAGTAATTTGGACGTCTGTGTTGCTGAATCGTTTGCAATTTGTTCGATTAATAATGGAGACGTCAAAGAAGAATGCTGTTGGTGGATTGCAATTGCCTTTAGCGACCAAAACACAGCCCGGTGTTTCTTTGTTTGTTGTGAAGCTTTAGCAAACATGTTTCTCTACCACATGTCAACCAGCAAGTTTCTGATGAGAAAATTGTGATATTAAATCGGCTCTTACCAGAGACTCGTGCAAAGTTAGCGTCCTCCTACAGCATCCGTCAAAAAGGCAGCTGAGATCTGGGCTATTCCATTGGCTTCTCTCAGAGACACTGGCGGTCACCGCAGCCCTCCGACTTTCAGGTATGACTTTATAATTTCACTAAAACACTAGTAACACAACAAGCAGATAAGGGATTTTCTAGAATTCTCCTAGTAAATGCGTCTAATAACATCTGAATCGCTCCCACTGCCGTCGCCTTTTTTTTTCTTTTTTTTTTCTAGTGCTTTACTCTAACTTTCCTCATCCACAAATTTTTCATTCCCGCTCAAATTAATGGGGAAATCGTCGCTTTCTCGGTCTGAATCACTCTTGCTGCTCGTGGCCATGATTGTAAAAAATGTTCAGACGTGAGGAGATCCACAACCCGTGACCTCACGCGCACATCGTCTGCTACTTCCCGCGGAAGTATCATGCTAAAACGTCACGGCATGATTATAGAGGACATGTTGTTCCAACACCGCTCCCAGCTATAAGTCGTGTGTTTTCATCGCATAATTCCACAGTATTCTGGACAGCTGTGTTGCTGAATCTTTTGCAATTTGTTCGATTAATAATGGAGACGTCAAAGAAGAATGCTGTTGGTGGAAAGCGGTGGATTGCAGCTGCCTTTAGCAACCAAAACACAGCCAGGTGTTTCTTTGTTTGTTGTGAAGCTTTAGCAAACATGTTTCTCTACCACATGTCAACCAGCAAGTTTCGGATGAGAAAATTGTGATATTAAATCGGCTCTTACCAGAGACTCGTGCGAAGTTAGCGTCCTCCTACAGCATCCGTCAAAAAGGCAGCTGTGATCTGGGCTCTTCCATTGGCTTCACCGCAGCCCTCCGACTTTCAGGTATGACTTTATAATCTCACTAAAACACTAGTAACACAACAAGCAGATAAGGGATTTTCTAGAATTATCCTAGTAAATGTGTCTAATAACATCTGAATCGCTCCCACTGCCGTCGCCTTTTTTTTCCCTTTTTTTTTTCTAGTTCTTTACTCTAACTTTCCTCATCCACAAATCTTTCATTCTCGCTCAAATTAATGGGGAAATCGTCGCTTTCTCGGTCAGAATCGCTCTTGCTGCTCGTGGCCATGATTGTAAAAAATGTTCAGATGTGAGGAGCTCCACAACCCGTGACCTCACGCGCACATCGTCTGCTACTTCCCGCGGAAGTATCATGCTAAAACGTCAAGGTATGATGGTAGAGGACATGTTGTTCCAGCACCGCTCCCAACTATAAGTCGTGTGTTTTCATCGCATAATTACACAGTAATTTGGACATCTGTGTTGCTGAATCTTTTGCAATTTGTTCGATTAATAATGGAGACGTCAAAGAAGAATGCTGTTGGTGGAAAGCGGTGGATTGCAGCTGCCTTTAGCAACCAAAACACAGCCCGGTGTTTCTTTGTTTGTTGTGAAGCTTTAGCAAACATGTTTCTCTACCACATGTCAACCAGCAAGTTTTGGATGAGAAAATTGTGATATTAAATCGGCTCTTACCAGAGACTTGTGCGAAGTTAGCGTCCTCCTACAGCATCTGTCAAAAAGGCAGCTGTGATCTGGGCTCTTCCATTGGCTTCACCACAGCCCTCCGACTTTCAGGTATGACTTTATAATCTCACTAAAACACTAGTAACACAACAAGCAGATAAGGGATTTTCTAGAATTATCCTAGTAAATGGGTCTAATAACATCTGAATCGCTCCCACTGCCGTCGCCTTTTTTTTTCTTTTTTTTTTCTAGTGCTGTACTCTAACTTTCCTCATCCACACATTTTTCATTCTCGCTCAAATTAATGGGGAAATCGTCGCTTTCTCGGTCTGAATCGCTCTTGCTGCTCGTGGCCATGATTGTAAAAAATGTTCATCCTCTGCTACTTCCCGCGGAAGTATCATGCTAAATCGTCACGGTATGATTGTAGAGGACATGTTGTTCCAGCACCGCTCCCAGCTATAAGTCGTGTGTTTTCATCGCATAATTCCACAGTATTCTGGACAACTGTGTTGCTGAATCTTTTGCAATTTGTTCAATGAATAATGGAGACGTCAAAGAAGAAAGCTGTAGGTGGGAAGCGGTGTATTGCGGCTGCCTTTGGCAACACAAACACAGCCGGTGTTTCATTGTTTAAATTCCCGAAAGATGACGGTGAAGCTTTACTATGGAACAGAGCGGTCAAGTGAACATGGTTGGATTGGACCACACCCACAAAGTACAGTGTATTTAGCAGCGATCATTTCGAAAAATTATGTTTCGAAGAAGGTCCCTTGCGAAGGGCAGAGATGGGCATCGCCACCACCCGTCGACTGGTGCTGAAGAAAAGTGCATGGCCGACTTTCAGGTTGTACAGGTACGACCATATAATCTCACTAAAACACTAGTAACACAATAAGCAGATAAGGGATTTTCCAGAATGATCCTAGTAAATATGTCTAATAACATCTGAATCGCTACCACTGTATTTTTTTTCTAGTTCTTCACTCTCACTTTCCTCATCCACAAATCTTTCATCCTCGCTAAAATTAATGGGGAAATCGTCGCTTTCTCGGTCTGAATCGCTCTTGCTGCTGGTGGCCATGATTGTAAAAAATTTTCAGATGTGAGGAGCTCCACAACCCGTGACCTCACGCGCACATCGTCTGCTACTTCCCACGGAAGTATCATGCTAAAACGTCACGGTATGATGGTAGAGGACATTTTGTTCCAGCACCGTTCCCAGCTATAAGTCGTCTGTTTTCATCGCATAATTCCACAGTATTCTGGACATCTGTGTTGCTGAATCTTTTGCAATTTGTTCAATGAATAATGGAGACGTCAAAGAAGAAAGCTGTAGGTGGGAAGCGGTGTATTGCGGCCGGCTTTAGCAACACAAATACAGCAGGTGTTTCATTGTTTACATTCCCGAAAGATGACGGTGAAGCTTTACTATGGAACAGAGATGTCAAGTGAACATGGTTGGATTGGACCACACCCACAAAGTACAGTGGGACGGCGTGGCGCAGTGGGAGAGTGGCCGTGCGCAACCCGAGGGTCCCTGGTTCAAATCCCACCTAGTACCAACCTCGTCACGTCCGTTGTGTCCTGAGCAAGACACTTCACCCTTGCTCCTGATGGGTGCTGGTTAGCGCCTTGCATGGCAGCTCCCTCCATCAGTGTGTGAATGGGTGAATGTGGAAGTAGTGTCAAAGCGCTTTGAGTACCTTGAAGGTAGAAAAGCGCTATACAAGTACAACCCATTTATCATTTATTTATTTATTTAGCAGCGATCATTTCGAAAGATTATGTTTCGCGAAGGGCAGTGATGGGCATCGCCACCACCTGTCGACTGGTGCTGAGGAAAAGTGCGGGGCCGACCTTCAGGTTGTACAGGTACGACCATATAATCTCACTAGTACACTAGTAACACAATAAGCAGATAAGGGATTTTCCAGGATGATCCTAGTAAATGTGTCTAATAACATCTGAATCGCTCCCCCCTGTATAGTCTTTTTTTTTTTTTAGTCCTGCACTCTCACTTTCCTCATCCATAAATCTTTCATCCTCGCTCAAATTAATGGGGAAATCGTCGCTTTCTCGGTCCGAATCGCTCTGGCTGCTGGTGGCCATGATTGTAAACAATGTTCAGATGTGAGGAGCTCCACAACCCGTGACGTCACGCGTACATCGTCTGCTACTTCCGGTACAGGCAAGGCTTTTTTTAATTAGCGACCAAAAGTTGCGAACTTTATCGTGGATGTTCTCTACTAAATCCTTTCAGCAAAAATATGGCAATATCAAGTATGACACATAGAATGGACCTGCTATCCCCCGTTTAAATAAGAAACTCTCATTTCAGTAGGCCTTTAGAGCTAAATGACAAGCGGACATGATTGGAGACTTGCAGGTATGCACCCTCATGCCTACAAGATGTTTTTGTTTTACCAAGTGTCCACCTGACAAGAAAAAACTATCCACCCACTTTCATTAAATGGCATACAACTTTTAGGGATTTATGGTTTTAAAACAACGACCGTGGTCCACACAAATCAAATAAGCAGTGGATTTCTAATTAGAGCAGGGTCACGCTGGCATTAACACACTGCTGTGATGGAGGAATGCACAGTACAGGGTTGAAATTCTACTGAATGCGCATTAAATCAGGTTGTTTTAACTAATAATCATGCTGCAAGATCTACACTGCAAAAATTGAAATTTAAGTAAGATAAAATATCTCAAATAAGGGCGATATTTGCTTATTTTCTGTCTGATAAGATAATTCTTCTCACTTAGCAGATTTTATGTTAGAGTTTTTTACTTGTTTTAAGTGTTTTGGTCCTAAATGATCTCAGTAAGATATTACAGCTTGTCATAGAAATTTGATGACCTATATTGAGTAAAACATGCTTGAAACTAGAATATCAACTGTTGCAAAGCTGTGTCATCAACACTCACATCTCTCTGCTTTTAATGCATTCTACATCGTAAATAAACTCTAGCAAGAGGTGGTTAACCATGTTTAGTCAATAAAGCCCTCTTATATGTTATATTTTATATTGCTACTATGGCACATTTTTAGTGTACTTTATACCTTTTATTTCTGCCTTTGTTTGCGTTATCCTTTCCATCATTAAAGGCCTACTGAAATGAGATGTTCTTATTTAAACGGGGATAGCAGGTCCATTCTATGTGTCATACTAGATCATTTCGCGATATTGCCATATTTTTGCGGAAAGGATTTAGTAGAGAACATCCACGATAAAGTTCGCAACTTTTGGTCGCTAATAAAAAAAGCCTTGCCTGTACCGGAAGTAGCAGACGATGTGCGCGTGACGTCACGGGCTGTAGGGCTCCTCACATCTGAAAATTGTTTACAATCATGGCCACCAGCAGCTAGAGCTATTCGGACCGAAAAAGCGACGATTTCTCCATTAATTTGAGCGAGGATGACGTATTTGTGGATGAGGAAAGTTAGAGTGAAGCACTTAAAAAAAAAAAAAAAGGCGACGACTCCAGGTAGCGGCAGTGGGAGCATTTCAAATGTAATTAGACACATTTACAAGGATAATTGGGCTTCACGGTGGCAGAGGGGTTAGTGCGTCTGCCTCACAATAAGAAGTTCCTGCAGTCCTGGGTTCAAATCCAGGCTCGGGATCTTTCTGTGTGGAGTTTGCATGTTCTTCCCGTGAATGCGTGGGTTCCCTCCGGGTACTCCGGCTTCCTCCCACTTCCAAAGACATGCACCTGGGGATAGGTTGATTGGCAACACTAAATGGTCCCTAGTGTGTGAATGTGTGTGTGAATGTTGTCTGTCTATCTGTGTTGGCCCTGCGATGAGATGGTGACTTGTCCAGGGTGTACCCCGCCTTCCGCCCGATGGTAGCTGAAATAGACGCCAGCGCCCCCCGCGACCCCAAAAGGGAATAAGCGGTAGGAAATGGATGGATGGATACAAGGATGATTCTGGAAAATCCCTTATCTGCTTATTGTGTTAATAGTATTTTAGTGAGAATATAAAGTCACACCTGAAAGTCGGATGGCTGCGGTGAACGCCAGTGTCTCTGACAGAGGCCGAGGAGCCAAGATCACAGCTGCCTTTTTGAGATGCAGAATGATGTCGCATAATCCACTCAAGTCTCCGGTAAGAGCCGACTTAATATCACAATTTTCCGATCCAAAAACGTGCTGGTTGACGTAGAGAAAACATGTTCGCTTGACCGCTCTGTGTTAAAGCTTCACAACAAACAAAGAAACACCGGCTGTGTTTCGACCATAAAGTTCGCAACTTTTGGTCACTAATAAAAAAGCCTTGCCTGTACCGGAAGTAGCAGACGATGTGCGCGTGACGTCACGGGTTGTGGAGCTCCTCACATCTGAACATTGTTTACCATCATGGCCACCAGCAGCAAGAGCGATTCAGACCGAGAAAGCGACGATTTCCCCATTAATTTGAGCAAGAATGAAAGATTTGTGGATGAGGAAAGTTAGAGTAAAGCACTAGAAAAAAAAAAGAAAAAAAAGGCGACGGCAGTGGGAGCGATTCAAATGTTATTAGACACATTTACTAGGATAATTCGAGAAAATACCTTATCTGCTTGTTGTGTTACTAGTGTTTTAGTGAGATTATAAAGTCATACCTGAAAGTCGGAGGGCTGCGGTGAAGCCAATGGAAGAGCCCAGATCACAGCTGCCTTTTGGACAGATGCTGTAGGAGGACGCTAACTTCGCACAAGTCTCTGGTAAGAGCCGATTTAATATCACAATTTTCTCATCCAAAACTTGCTGGTTGACATGTGGTTGGGAAACATGTTTGCTAAAGCTTCACAACAAACAAAGAAACACCGGGCTGTGTTTTGGTTGCTAAAGGCAGCTGCAATCCACCAACAGCATTCTTCTTTGACGTCTCCATTATTAATCGAACAAATTGCAAACGATTCCGCAACACAGA
Source organism: Nerophis ophidion (assembly GCF_033978795.1). Taxonomy (NCBI): domain Eukaryota; kingdom Metazoa; phylum Chordata; class Actinopteri; order Syngnathiformes; family Syngnathidae; genus Nerophis; species Nerophis ophidion. The sequence goes on from NC_084624.1 coordinate 5,330,282, forward strand.
CGTCCAAATTACTGTGTAATTATGCAATTAAATCGGACGACTTTTAGCCGTGTGTGGTGCAGGGCTAATATGTCCGCTACAACCATCATTCCGCAATGTTTTCAACAGGATATCTCGCGGGAAATTTAAAATTGCAATTTAGTAAACTAAAGCGGCCGTATTGGCATGTGTTGCAATGTTAATATTTCATCATTGATATATAATCTATCAGACTGCGTGGTCGCTAGTAGTGGCTTTCAGTAGGCCTTTAAATGTTAATGTTAATTGTTCCATCCTCATTAAAGTTTGTGTAAGTTTAAGTAAAATGCACGCACACATTTAGATGAGTTTAAGCGTGATTCAAACTTCCTACAATGTCCTTGGCAAGCGACGGCAGTGGGAGCGATTCAGATGTTATTAGACACATTTACTAGGATAATTCTAGAAAATCCCTTATCTGCTTATTGTGTTAATAGTATTTTAGTGAGAATATAAAGTCACACCTGAAAGTCGGATGGCTGCGGTGAACGCCAGTGTCTCTGACAGAGGCCGAGGAGCCAAGATCACAGCTGCCTTTTTGAGATGCAGGATGATGTCGCATAATTCACTCAAGTCTCCGGTAAGAGCCGACTTAATATCACAATTTTCCGATCCAAAAACGTGCTGGTTGACGTAGAGAAACATGTTCGCTTGACCGCTCTGTGTTAAAGCTTCACAACAAACAAAGAAACACCGGGCTGTGTTTCGGTTGCTAAAGGCAGCTGCAATCCACCGCTTTCCACCAACAGCATTCTTCTTTGACGTCTCCATTATTAATTGAACAAATTGCAAAAGATTCAGCAACACAGACGTCCAAAATACTGTGTAATTATGCCATTAAATCGGATGACTTTAACCGTAAGTGGTGCTGGGCTAATATGTCCGCTACAACCATCATTCCGCAATGATTTCAACAGGAAACTTCGCGGGAAATTTAAAATTGCAATTTAGTAAACTAAAGCGGCCGTATTGGCATGTGTTGCAATGTTAATATTTCATCATTGATATATAAACTATCAGACTGCGTGGTCGCTAGTAGTGGCTTTCAGTCGGCCTTTAATGTTAATTGTTCCATCCTCATTAAAGTTTGTGTAAGTTTAAGTGAAATGAACGCACACATTTAGATGAGTTTAAGCGTGATTCAAGCTTCCTACAATGTTCTTGGCAAGCGTTACACTTCGCTCTGCCGTTTGATTGGCAGCTCCAACCCTCCCGGGACCACTGCTCTGATGCCCCCCCCCCCAAAGCGGCAGGCAGGCCACCTGATTAAAGTATCGACCGTCCATTTGATGGTACATGTGAGCGCATGGCTAACGAGCGTGCCGTCGCCACCTCTGGCGACGCCGCCAAAGCGCACATTTTGGCGACGGCGGCCGACGACTGAGACTTTGATGAATGCATGAAAGCTTTAATGGGCCCCCATCAATCATACAAGGTGACGGCTTGCATGTTCAGAGCACGCTCCAGAAGGGGGGCCCCCGCGGATGAATTTTATTAATTAGGCGTTAAAAGATGAATAAGAACACCTGCCAGTGTGCGAGAAGTTTGCATTTCATCCAATAAACTCGCAGGGTTCTGACTTTTGAGCGAAACTTGCCATCATCGAACGACGGCATTAAACTCAGTGTTATCTACAGGTGGATTATTACTAGAGATGTCCGATAATGGCTTTTTTGCCGATATCTGATATTGTCCAACTCTTGGACAATATCAGATATCGGCCTTATTGTTTATGTTCGTGTTGGACACAAATAATCAAGAAGACGCGTGCAAAAACTACAAAAAAAAAGCATGCTTTTGATGGGGAAAAAGGGATGTAGGAGCAAAAACAAAGCATGAAATGTGCGATGTAGGGCAAACAGGAAGTGAGGAAGAGAACAATCACATTCATTGGGAGATAAATGTCTGCTATTGTAGTTCTAATCCTCTACAGCAGGGGTCGGGAACCTTTTTGGCGGAGAGAGCCAAGAAGCCAAATATTTGAAAATGTATTTCCCTAAGCGCCATATAATATTTTTTTTTAACACTGAACACAACTAAACGCGTGCATTTTTAAGTAAGACCCACATTTCCAGAGTCTTTAAAATAACATTGTTATTCTGAAGCTAACTGTGGAGGGGGCGTGGCCTGCAGGCCTGCAGCAAAGCGGGATGTTGCCAGGACTGGCCTCGAAATCAGCAACAGGTGCGTAGAAGGCCCACCTGGGCCTTTTTATCTAATCACCTGTCGCTCTGTTATAAGCAGCCAGGTTGGGGCTGGAGCCAGAGCGCGAGTGAGGACGAAAGAGAAAAAGACAATTGCTGGAAAGCAACTGAGAGACTATTTGAAAAAACAACAACAATATTTTACCCTAAAACAGGCTCTCATGTCGGTGCTTGGTGGTCCGAAGAACCCCCAGGAGGGCAAGCCCAACACTAACCAATAATAAATAAATTAC
>NC_084624.1:5337736-5377736 GCF_033978795.1 Nerophis ophidion
TATTTGGAAGCAAGGCAATTTCACGACCGGATTTGTTGCACAGGTGGCATCCTATGACAGTTCACGCTGGAAATCACTGAGAGCGGCCCATTCCAGTCCCCATGTCTAAGTGCTTGATTTTATACAAGTGATGAGGGCACCTGATTCTCATCACTTGGATAGGTGGCCAAATACTTTTGGCAATATAGTGTATCTGGTCGTAATCAACCTTGATTGAATTATTGAATTATATTTATATAGCGCTTTTCTCAAGTGACTCAAAGCGCTTTACATAGTGACACCCAATATCTAAGTTACATTTAAAGCAGTGTGGGTGGCACTGGGAGCAGGTGGGTAAAGTGTCTTGCCCAAGGACACAACGGCAGTGACTAGGATGGCGGAAGCGGGAATCGAACCTGCAACCCTCAAGTTGCTGGCACGGCCACCGAGCTATGAACGAGGACAACTCTATTTTTTATATTTGAAATATATTCCCTTTGCAGGCTGCAGGCCCTAGTGTTTTTATTTTTATTTTTCAATTTTAGACTCTCTGGTGCTGTAACGACGGTCGTTTGCTGTGTTTTTATAGTCCTGACCAAAAAAAAAAAAGAAGAACCGTCGCCGACTAGTTAGGTCATAAATACTAAAAGTAAATCTAAAAAGGTCCATATATACAACCTTTGAGGTCGGCCCCATAACAAGGTGCCGGCATGTGGGCACACACAGCGCTCATTCCCCGCTGGTCCCAGTCATTTGCGGAAAATTCGAAGAGCGCAGTCGCCTCCGACCGCGGCTTTGATTGAGCTTAAATGAAAACAATTACGGCCGGCTGACGCGGCACGGACGTGTGGAACAATGAAAAAGTCCTGATTAGCGACAGATAGGCCTGGGCGATAAATCGATTTCATTGATAAATTAAATTTTTTGTTGCAGGCAATTTAAAGGCCTACTGAAAGCCACTACTAGCGACCACGCAGTCTGATAGTTTATATATCAATGATGAAATATTAACATTGCAACACATGCCAATAAATTTCCCGCGAAGTTTCCTGTTGAAAACGTCGCGGAATGTTGACGCGTGCTTGTGACGTTATTGGTTGTAGCGGACATATTAGCCCAGCACCACTCACGGCTAAAAGTCGTCCCATTTAATCGCATAATTACACAGTATTCTGGAGATCTGTGTGGCTGAATCTTTTTGCAATTTGTCCAATTAATAATGGAGACGTCAAAGAAGAAAGATGTCGGTGGAAAGCGGCGTATTGCGGCCGGCTGTAGCAAAACAAACACAGCCTGTGTTTCTTTGTTTACATTCCCTAAAGATGATGGTGAAGCTTTAATATGGAACAGAGCGGTCAAGCGAACATGGTTCTCTACCACATGTCAACCGGCAGGTTCCGGTGAGAAAATTGGACGTCTGTGTTGCTGGATCTTTTGCAATTTGTTCGATTAATAATGGAGACGTCAAAGAAGATGCTGTTGGTGGAAAGCGATGGATTGCAGCTGCCTTTAGCAACCAAAACACAGCCCGGTGTTTCTTTGTTTGTTGCGAAGCTTTAATATGGAACAGAGCGGTCAAGCGAACACGGTTCTCTACCACATGTCAACCGCAGGTTCCGGTGAGAAAATTGGACGTCTCTGTTGCTGAATCTTTTGCAATTTGTTCGATTAATAATGGAGACGTCAAAGAAGAATGCTGTTGGTGGAAAGCGGTGGATTGCAGCTGCCTTTAGCAACCAAAACACAGCCGGTGTTTCTTTGTTTGTTGTGAAGCTTTAGCAAACATGTTTCTCTACCACATGTCAACCGGCAAGTTTTGGATGAGAAAATTGTGATATTAAATCGGCTCTTACCAGAGACTTGTGCGGAGTTAACCTCCTCCTACAGCATCCGCCAAAAAGGCAGCTGTGATCTTGGCTCTTCCATTGGCTTCTCTCAGAGACACCAGCGGTCGCCACAGCCCTCCGATTTTCAGGTATGACTTTATAATCTCACTAAAACACTAGTAACACAACAAGCGGATAAGGGATTTTCTAGAATTATCCTAGTAAATGTGTCTAATAACATCTGAATCGCTCCCACTGCCGTCGCCTTTTTTTTCCTTTTTTTTTCTAGTGCTTTACTCTAACTTTCCTCATCCACAAATCTTTCATTCTCGCTCAAATTAATGGGGAAATCGTCGCTTTCTTGGTCCGAATCGCTCTCGCTGCTGGTGGCCATGATTGTAAACAATGTTCAGATGTGAGGAGCTCCACAACCCGTGACGTCACGCGCACATCGTCTGCTACTTCCGGTACAGGCAAGGCTTTTTTATTAGCGACCAAAAGTTACAAACTTTATGGTCGATGTTCTCTATGTAAAGCGCTTTGAGTCACTTGAGAAAAGCGCTATATAAATATAATTCACAATTCACAAATACTAAATCCTTTCAGCAAAAATATGGCAATATCAAGTATGACACATAGAATGGACCTGCTATCCTCGTTTAAATAAGAAAATCTCGTTTCAGTAGGCCTTTAAAAATAAAAAAATCAACCTATTTCCCTTCTTCCATTATTTTGCCCCCATGAGCTTCAGTCGTCCTCGCCCGCCACTTTATTTCCTTAGCGGCGATCCACAAGCCTGGCAAAACATGTTTAATGCTAATCCTAAAGAGAACAAGAAGTTTTTATCCAAAGAAAAGAAAAGTGTTGTCAGTGCTTGCGATTTGCGGCAACGGGTGTGGAACAAAAGACTGCACGCTGCAAAGTTTGCTTAAAAAAAAGACAGCAGCACAACAAACTTATTCCAGCATTTGAGACAGCATCGAGTCGAGTGGGGGAAAAGCAACTCACTACGAGCTGAACGAGAAAGCAACAAAAACTAACTTCACCAAAGAATCAGCTTTCTGTGTGTCAGAATAATTGCAATTGAAATGAGTTACAGGCGAGAAAACAAACGTTGTCTTTGAACCTACCAAGAAGAAGGCTTGTAAATTTCCCAGCGTAGGATGGAAAGCAACATGAAGGTGTTTTGTTTCTTTCATGTATTGTAATCAATAGAAAGATATCGTCTTGACCCAAGAACTACAAAAGCGGAGAGAAAACAGGGCCCGACTCCACTCAAGGCGACCTCTTCTGTGAACTGTTTTACGACCTCTCCTGTGAACTGTTTTACGACCTTTCTTTTGCACTGTTCGGTAAGCAAAAGGCAACGCTGTTTACGACCCACGCCCCTTAGAAACAGCTGTTGCCATGTAATCAGTTGACCCAAGAACTACAAAAGCGGAGAGGAAGCAGGGCCCGACTCCCCTAAAGGCGACCTCTTCTGTGAACTGTTTTACGACCTTTCTTTTGCACTGTTCGGTAAGCAAAAGGCAACGCTGTTTACGACCCACGCCCCTTAGAAACAGCTGTTGCCATGCAATCAGTTGACCCAGGAACTACAAAAGCGGAGAGGAAACAGGACCCCGACTCCCCTCAAGGCGACCTCTTCTGTGAACTGTTTTATGACCTTTCTTTTGCACTGTTCAGTAACCAAAAGGCAACGCTGTTCACGACCCACGCCCCTTAGAAACAGCTGTTGCCATGCAATCAATTGACCCAAGAACTACAAAAGCGGAGAGGAAGCAGGGCCCCGACTCCCCTAAAGGCGACCTCTTCTGTGAACTGTTTTATGACCTCTCCTGTGAACTGTTTTACGACCTCTCCTGTGAACTGTTTTACGACCTTTCTTTTGCACTGTTCGGTAAGCAAAAGGCAACGCTGATTACGACCCACGCCCCTTAGAAACAGCTGTTGCCATGCAATCAGTTGACCCAATAACTACAAAAGCGGAGAGGAAGCAGGGCTCCACTCCCCTCAAGGCGACCTCTTCTGTGAACTGTTTTACAACCTTTTCTTTGAACTGTTTTACGACCTTTCTTTTGCACTGTTCAGTAACCAAAGGCAACGCTGTTTACGACCCACGCCCCTTAGAAACAGCTGTTGCCATGCAATCCGTTGACCCAAGAACTACAAAAGCGGAGAGGAAACAGGGCCCGACTCCCCTCAAGGCGACCTCTTCTGTAAACTGTTTTACGACCTCTCCTGTGAACTGTTTTACGACCTTTCTTTTGCACTGTTCGGTAAGCAAAAGGCAACGCTGTTTACGACCCACGCCCCTTAGAAACAGCTGTTGCCATGCAATCAGTTGACACAAGAATTACAAAAGCGGAGAGGAAGCAGGGCCCCACTCCCCTCAAGGCGACCTCTTCTGTGAACTGTTTTACGACCTCTTCTTTGAACTGTTTTACGACCTTTCTTTTGCACTGTTCAGTAACCCAAAGGCAACTCTGTTTACGACCCACACCCCTTAGAAACAGCTGTTGCCATGCAATCTGTTGACCCAGGAACTACAAAAGCGGAGAGGAAGCAGGGCCCCACTCCCCTCAAGGCGACCTCTTCTGTGAACTGTTTTACGACCTCTCCTGTGAACTGTTTTACGACCTTTCTTTTGCACTGTTCGGTAAGCAAAAGGCAACGCTGTTTACGACCCACGCCCCTTAGAAACAGCTGTTGCCATGTAATCAGTTGACCCAAGAACTACAAAAGCGGAGAGGAAGCAGGGCCCGACTCCCCTAGAGGCGACCTCTTCTGTGAACTGTTTTACGACCTCTCCTGTGAACTGTTTTACGGCCTTTCTTTTGCACTGTTCGGTAAGCAAAAGGCAACGCTGTTCACGACCCACGCCCCTTAGAAACAGCTGTTGCCATGCAATCAGTTGACCCAGGAACTACAAAAGCGGAGAGGAAACAGGACCCCGACTCCCCTCAAGGCGACCTCTTCTGTGAACTGTTTTATGACCTTTCTTTTGCACTGTTCAGTAACCAAAAGGCAACGCTGTTTACGACCCACGCCCCTTAGAAACAGCTGTTGCCATGCAATCAATTGACCCAAGAACTACAAAAGCGGAGAGGAAGCAGGGCCCCGACTCCCCTAAAGGCGACCTCTTCTGTGAACTGTTTTATGACCTCTCCTGTGAACTGTTTTACGACCTCTCCTGTGAACTGTTTTACGACCTTTCTTTTGCACTGTTCGGTAAGCAAAAGGCAACGCTGATTACGACCCACGCCCCTTAGAAACAGCTGTTGCCATGCAATCAGTTGACCCAATAACTACAAAAGCGGAGAGGAAGCAGGGCTCCACTCCCCTCAAGGCGACCTCTTCTGTGAACTGTTTTACAACCTTTTCTTTGAACTGTTTTACGACCTTTCTTTTGCACTGTTCAGTAACCAAAGGCAACGCTGTTTACGACCCACGCCCCTTAGAAACAGCTGTTGCCATGCAATCCGTTGACCCAAGAACTACAAAAGCGGAGAGGAAACAGGGCCCGACTCCCCTCAAGGCGACCTCTTCTGTAAACTGTTTTACGACCCCTCCTGTGAACTGTTTTACGACCTTTCTTTTGCACTGTTCGGTAAGCAAAAGGCAACGCTGTTTACGACCCACGCCCCTTAGAAACAGCTGTTGCCATGCAATCAGTTGACACAAGAATTACCAAAGCGGAGAGGAAGCAGGGCCCCACTCCCCTCATGGCGACCTCTTCTGTGAACTGTTTTACGACCTCTTCTTTGAACTGTTTTACGACCTTTCTTTTGCACTGTTCAGTAACCCAAAGGCAACTCTGTTTACGACCCACGCCCCTTAGAAACAGCTGTTGCCATGCAATCTGTTGACCCAGGAACTACAAAAGCGGAGAGGAAGCAGGGCCCCACTCCCCTCAAGGCGACCTCTTCTGTGAACTGTTTTACGACCTCTCCTGTGAACTGTTTTACCACCTTTCTTTTGCACTGTTCTGTAACCAAAAGGCAACGCTGTTTACGACCCACGCCCCTTAGAAACAGCTGTTGCCATGCAATCAATTGACCCAAGAACTACAAAAGCGGAGAGGAAGCAGGGCCCCGACTCCCCTAAAGGCGACCTCTTCTGTGAACTGTTTTATGACCTCTCCTGTGAACTGTTTTACGACCTTTCTTTTGCACTGTTCTGTAACCATAAAGGCAACGCTGATTACGACCCACGCCCCTTAGAAACAGCTGTTGCCATGCAATCAGTTGACCCAATAACTACAAAAGCGGAGAGGAAGCAGGGCCCCACTCCCCTCAAGGCGACCTCTTCTGTGAACTGTTTTACAACCTTTTCTTTGAACTGTTTTACGACCTTTCTTTTGCACTGTTCAGTAACCAAAGGCAACGCTGTTTACGACCCACGCCCCTTAGAAACAGCTGTTGCCATGCAATCCGTTGACCCAAGAACTACAAAAGCGGAGAGGAAACAGGGCCCGACTCCCCTCAAGGCGACCTCTTCTGTAAACTGTTTTACGACCTCTCCTGTGAACTGTTTTACGACCTTTCTTTTGCACTGTTCGGTAAGCAAAAGGCAACGCTGTTTACGACCCACGCCCCTTAGAAACAGCTATTGCCATGTAATCAGTTGACCCAAGAACTACAAAAGCGGAGAGGAAGCAGGGCCCCGACTCCCCTCAAGGCGACCTCTTCTGTGAACTGTTTTACGACCTCTCCTGTGAACTGTTTTACCACCTTTCTTTTGCATTGTTCGGTAAGCAAAAGGCAACGCTGTTTACGACCCACGCCCCTTAGAAACAGCTGTTGCCATGCAATCAGTTGACACAAGAATTACAAAAGCGGAGAGGAAGCAGGGCCCCACTCCCCTCAAGGCGACCTCTTCTGTGAACTGTTTTACGACCTCTTCTTTGAACTGTTTTACGACCTTTCTTTTGCACTGTTCGGTAAGCAAAAGGCAACGCTGTTTACGACCCACGCCCCTTAGAAACAGCTGTTGCCATGCAATCCGTTGACCCAAGAACTACAAAAGCGGAGAGGAAACAGGGCCCGACTCCCCTCAAGGCGACCTCTTCTGTAAACTGTTTTACGACCTCTCCTGTGAACTGTTTTACGACCTTTCTTTTGAACTGTTCTGTAACCATAAAGGCAATGCTGTCCCTTAGAAAAAGCCGTTGCCACGCAATCAGGGAAAGTCCAAATAAAAAGTGGTGGAGTACAATCTTTCGCTAGAGCGTGCTGAGACACAGTGTCCAGTCCAAGCGTCTCTCCTCAAATTGAGCCAAATGTATTTCTGTCTCTGTTTAATTCCTTGCTTCTTGTCTCGTTAAATAGACGTCATCAGTGTTTGAACATGACACTGTGGTGGAATCATTTACTCAAGCACAATGCACAGAGTGATTACTAAATGCACAGTCCAAGCGTCTCTCCTCAAATTGAGCCAAATGTATTTCTGTCTCTGTTTAATTCCTTGCTTCTTGTCTCGTTTAATAGATGTAATCAGTGTTTGAACATGACACTGTGGCGGAATCATTTACTCAAGCACAATGCACAGAGCGATTACTAAAGCTCATAACTGCGTGTGCTGCTGCAAAACTCTCGTAAAACTATAACGCATTTAATAATCTATATAACGATGTAAGATATATACTTGGGCAACGTGTACAAAGTGTACATTGTCTTTACACACCAACATCCACTTACACTGCAAAAACTGAAATCTAAGATTAAATATCTCAAATAAGGGTGATATTCGCTTATTTTCTGTCTGATAAAATAATAGCGTTTACTTCGTTTAAGAATATTTTTCAAAATATGGAGCAAAAATTTCTTTTTTTTGGCCAAGAAAAGTGCATTTATTAGAGGTGAAAATATACTTATTTTAAGGTATTTTTTGGGTTAATTGAGGTTAGCTAATGTTACTTGTTTTGGAAAGTCTTGACAAGCAGAATTTTCTTGTTCTATTGGCAGATAATTTTGCTTAGATAAATAGAACTTTTTGGTATAAACTCAACTGGTCGTGTTTGGAGGAAGAAGAATACTGAGTTGCATTCCAAGAACACCACACCTACTGTGAAGCATGGAGGGTGGAAACATCATGCTTTGGGGCTGTTTTTCTGCTAAGGGGACAGGACGATTGATCCGTGTTAAGGAAAGAATGAATGGGGCCATGTATCGTGAGATTTGGAGCCAAGTGAGAGCTTTGAATGCTTGACCAAATACTTATTTTCTACCATAATTTACAAATAAATTCTATAATATTCCTGGATTTTTTTTTCACATTCTGTCTCTCACAGTTGAAGTGTACCTATGATGAAAATGACAGACCTCTGTCATCATTTTAAGTGGGAGAACTTGCACAATCGCTGGCTGACTAAATACTTTTTAGCCCCACTGTATCGATATAGAAAATGACTATATCGTGATATTCGAGTATACGTTCTCACGCAGTTGCTTTTAGCTGCGGGCATTACACTTCAGGCTCTTCTCACTCTTTCCTGTCTCTCCTTCTCACGGACAAGCAGGCGCACATTCTTACATACGTCACATACGTGCCCGCCCTCGCCCAACAGAGAGGTAGCAGACCGGGCTACGTTAGCTGTGATGCTAACGTAGCCGTACGAGTGGGAATACGAGAGAAAGAAGGTGCGGATCTGGTGACAAATGAAGGAAGACTTAAGTCCCAATAAAAACAGCAGGGTTTCCGCCGTCTGGCGGTGGTTCGGCTTCAAGTGGGAATAATGCGACCAGACAACCGTAATTTGTCAAGTTTGGGGCAAAAGCGTTGCTACAAAAAGTAGCATCGCTGCTAATATGTAGCATCATTTGTAAAGTCACTCGCTAGAGAATGAAGAGAATTTCATAACCTTAGAAACATACCACATAGTGAAGGATGAATACTATTTGATTTCCTATTATGCAGCTAATTTTTATTTGACACTTAAAATGTCTCTGACAATCTTGCACTTTATGTTTTGGAAATGACTTAAATGTTTGTACCACTGCTTAATAACTGTTTAATAAATACACTTTTAGTTGTGATTTCCCTCTCTGCATGAAAGTTTAAAAGTAGCATATATTAATGCAGTATGAAGAAGAATGTTTTAATGTAGACACATAGAATCATTATACTGCTGTGGTTATATGTGTCAAGTGTTCATTCAAGGCCAAGGCTAAATATCGTAATAAATATCGTATATCGCGATGTGGCCTAAAAATATCGGAATATTAAAAAAAGCCCATATCGCCCAGCCCTAGGATAAGCACATCTGTTTGGGGAGTCATAGTGTAACCACTTTGTGTGGTGTTGGAGTTATCCGACTTTTTGTGTGGCCGTAAATGCAACACGAGCGAAGTGCCTTGATTGCGTGAGTTGGAGCAAGTAAGAGAGAGAACGGCTGCTGACAATATGACAGATGACAAAAACTTGGTTTAAGCCTGGTTTGTATGACGGACAATGACCAGTTTTGCGAGATGGGAGTTTTTTATTATTATTTTTTTTACAATGTTTCTGTTGTGGTTACGGCCGACAAACAGTTTTGTGTAATGGATGGAATTCCTGCCCTCTTTAAAGCGTCTCTACAGACTTAATAATTCCATCCATCCATTTCCTACCGCTTATTCCCTTTTGGGGTCGTGGGGGGCGCTGGCGCCTATCTCAGCTACAATCGGGCGGAAGGCGGGGTACACCCTGGACAAGTCGCCACCTCATCGCAGGTCCAACACAGATAGACAGACAACATTCACACTCACATTCACACACTAGGGCTTATTTAGTGTTGCCAATCAACCTATCCCCAGGTGCATGTTTTTGGAAGTGGGAGGAAGCCGGAGTACCCGGAGGGAACCCACGCATTCACGAGGAGAACATGCAAACGCCACACAGAAAGATCCCGAGCCTGGATTTGAACCCAGGACTGCAGGAACTTTGTATTGTGAGGCAGACGCACTAACCCATCTGCCATAATTAAAAACAAATATTGTTTTCTCCCTTGGGGAAGCTTGCCGTCACCTGTTACTCGCAGTTCCATTGCAAAATCATACAGAACAAATTGTTATCTGTTTATTTTGTTTATAGTTCGGATGGGATTTGACTTTGTGCGGAGCATAGATTTGCTGTGTGCAGAGGGTGTGAGCAATGCGCAAGGCGCGCACCTTAGAGGGACGTTTCCGCCCGGGTACTTAAAGTGACCTCTTTGGGGATTGTAATAGAAATCCATCTGGATTCATGAACTTAACTCTGAACATGTCTTCACAAAAAAATACATTTTTAACATCAATATTTATGGAACATGTCCACAAAAAATCTAGCAGTCAACACTGAATATTGCATTGTTGCATTTCTTTTCACAGTTTATGAACTTACAGTCATATTTTGTTGAAGTATTATCCATCCATCCATTTTCTACCGCTTATTCCCTTTTGGTGTCGCGGGGGGCGCTGGCGCCTATCTCAGCTACAATCGAGCGGAAGGCGGGGTACACCCTGGACAAGTCGCCATCACATTGCAGGTCCAACACAGATAGACAGACAACATTCACACACTAGGGACCATTTAGTGTTGCCAATCAACCTATCCCCAGGAGCATGTTTTCGGAGGTGGGATGAAGCCGGAGTACCCGGAGGGAACCCACGCATTCACGGGGAGAACATGCAAACTCCACACAGAAAGACCCCGAGCCTGGATTTGAACCCAGGACTGCAGGAACTTCGTATTGTGAGGCAGACGCACTAACCCCTCAGCCATAATTAAAAACGAATATTGTTTTCTCCCTTGTGGCAGCTTGCCGTCACCTGTTACTCACAGTTCCATTGAAAAATCATACAGAACAAATTGTTATGTTTATTTTTTTTATAGTTCATATGGGATTTGACTTTGTGCGCAGCATAGATTTACTGTGCGCAAAGGGCGTGTGAGCAATGCGCAAGGCGCGCACCTTACAGGAAACGTTTCCGCCCGGGTACTTAAAGTGACCTCTTTGGGGATTGTAATAGAAATCCATCTGGATTCATGAACTTAACTCTGAACATTTCTTCACAAAAAAATACATGTTTAACATCAATATTTATGGAACATGTCCACAAAAAAATCTAGCAGTCAACACTGAATATTGCATTGTTGCATTTCTTTTCACAACTTATGAACTTAGTCATATTTTGTTGAAGTATTATTCAATAAATATATTTATAAAGGATTTTTGAATTGTTGCTATTCTTAGAATTTTTTTTTTTAAATCTCCCGTACCCCTTGGCATACCTTCAAGTACCCCCAGAGGTACGCGTACCATCATTTGAGAACCACCGACATAGACGACATGTATCTATTGCGTATGCGCTGGCGTCCTACGAGGAGGCGAAACTTACCTTTTCTTCATGAGGAGCACCACGCCCAAGAAGATGATGACAAAGAGGAGGATGCCTGCGATGACCCCGGCAATCTTCACCGTGTGGTCCGTTTGCTTCTCTGGCTCCACGGCGTCAGGCTTGTGGGTCGCCGCTCCTTCGGAACAGAAAAGATCACGTTCATAAACTTTTTTAAGCATTGAAAAAACTGCTTTTTTGCCCGACTGTATCTTGTCTTTGTAGTCCAGGGGTAGGGAACCTATGGCTCTAGAGCCAGATGTGGCTCTTTTGATGACTGCATCTGGCTCTCTGATAAATCTGAGCTGAAGTTGCTTAAAACGATAAATAATGAATAATTCCACTTGTAATCACAGTGTTAGAAATAATGTTCAAAATATAAAACATTATCATGCATTTTTAATCCATCTATCCGTTTCTACCGCACCTGTTCAAGAAGTTTCGTTAATGGTAAGAAGTTATTTATTTATTATTGCTTAGTGTGGGGCTTGTCCTCCTGGGGGTTCTTCAGACCCCCAAGCACCGACGTGAGAGCCTGTTTCAGGGTTACAATATTGTTTTATTTTTCAATAAGTCCCTCAGTTGCTTTCCAGCAATTGTATTATTCTCTTTCGTTTTCGCTCGCGCTCTGGCTCCAGCCCCAGCCCCGTCTCTCCTCCTGGCTGCTGCTTATAAATAAATAAATAAATGGGTTGTACTTGTATAGCGCTTTTCTACCTTCAAGGTACTCAAAGCGCTTTGACACTACTTCCACATTTACCCATTCACACACACATTCACACACTGATGGAGGGAGCTTATAACAGAGCGACAGGTGATTAGATAACAAGGCCCAGGTGGGTCGTCTACGCACCTGTCGCTGATTTAGAGGCCGGTCCTGGCACACCCCAGTTCACTGCAGGCCCACAGGCCACGCCCCCTCCACAGTTCGCTTCAGAATAACAATGTTATCACAAAGAATAAGAGACCTATTATACTTTAGAAATGTTGGTCTTACTTAATAATGCACACGTTTAGTTGTGTTCAGTGTTAAAAAAAATATCACATGGCTCTTAAGGAAATACATTTTAAAATATTTGGCTTTTTGGCTCTCTCAGACAAAAATGTTCCCGACCCCTGTTGTAGCGCATTCAACTGAATATGGGTTGAAAATGATTTGCAAATCATTGTATTCTGTTTATATTTACATCTAACACAAATTCCCACCTCGTATGGAAACAGGGTTTGTATTTTATCTTGGTTTAACTCTTATCTTACTGATTGGATGCAGTGTGTCTCCCATAACAATGTGACCTAGGACTACGTTAAGGTAACGCGTGGAGTTCCCCAGGGTTCGGTCCTTGGCCCTGCACTCTTCAGCATCTACATGCTGCCGCTAGGTGACATCATACGCAAATACGGTGTTAGCTTTCACTGTTATGCTGATGACACCCAACTCTACATGCCCCTAAAGCTGACCAACACGCCGGATTATAGTCAGCTGGAGGCGTGTCTTAATGAAATTAAACAATGGATGTCCGCTAACTTTTTGCAACTCAACGCCAAAAAAACGGAAATGCTGATTATCGGTCCTGCTAGACACCGACCTCTATTTAATAATACAACTTTAAAATTTGATAACCAAACAATTAAACAAGGCGACACGGTAAAGAATCTGGGTATTATCTTTGACCCAACTCTCTCCTTTGAGTCACACATTAAAAGCGTTACTAAAACGGCCTTCTTTCATCTCCGTAATATCGCTAAAATTCGCTCCATTTTGTCCACTAAAGACGCCGAGATCATGATCCATGCGTTTGTTACGTCTCGCCTCGATTACTGTAACGTATTATTTTCGGGTCTCCCCATGTCTAGCATTAAAAGATTACAGTTGGTACAAAATGCGGCTGCTAGACTTTTGACAAGAACAAGAAAGTTTGATCACATTACGCCTGTACTGTATATACCTTTATATACATATATACATACATATACACCTATACTGTATATACCTTTATATACATATATACATACATATATACCTATACTGTATATACCCTTATATACATATATACATACATATATACCTATACTGTATATACCTTTATATACATATATACATACATATATACCTATACTGTATATACCTTTATATACATATATACATACATATATACCTATACTGGCTCACCTGCACTGGCTTCCTGTGCACTTAAGATGTGACTTTAAGGTTTTACTACTTACGTATAAAATACTACACGGTCTAGCTCCATCCTATCTTGCCGATTGTATTGTACCATATGTCCCGGCAAGAAATCTGCGTTCAAAAGACTCCGGCTTATTAGTGATTCCTAAAGCCCCAAAAAAAGTCTGCGGGCTATAGAGCGTTTTCCGTTGGGGCTCCAGTACTCTGGAATGCCCTCCCGGTAACAGTTCGAGATGCTACCTCAGTAGAAGCATTAAAGTCACACCTTAAAACTCATCTGTATACTCTAGCCTTTAAATAGACCTCCTTTTTAGACCAGTTGATCTGCCGCTTCTTTTCTTTTTTCTCCTATGTCCCCCCCTCCCTTGTGGAGGGGGTCCGGTCCGATGACCATGGATGAAGTACTGGCTGTCCAGAGTCGAGACCCAGGATGGCCCGCTCGTCGGGACCCAGGATGGACCGCTCGCCTGTGTATCGGTTGGGGACATCTCTACGCCGCTTGAGATGGTTTCCTGTGGACGGGACTCTCGCTGCTGTCTTGGAGCCACTATGGATTGAACTTTCACAGTATCATGTTAGACCCGCTCGACATCCATTGCTTTCGGTCCCCTAGAGGGGGGGGGGGTTGCCCACATCTGAGGTCCTCTCCAAGGTTTCTCATAGTCAGCATTGTCACTGGCGTCCCACTGGATGTGAATTCTCCCCGCCCACTGGGTGTGAGTTTTCCTTGCCCTTTTGTGAGTTCTTCCGAGGATGTTGTAGTCGTAATGATTTGTGCAGTCCTTTGAGACATTTGTGATTCGGGGCTATATAAATAAACATTGATTGATTGATTGATATGGAAACAGGGTTTGTATTTTAAAAGTATTATTTTGGTGTTTCTAACCCTAGTAAGAGGCAGCGTGTGCATTTCTTCGCTTAAATCATCAACCCTCAGTAGTTTATTCCGTCGAGAATAAACACTCTTTAAGCTTTTCCCGGCTTAAAGAAATGCGTGACTTGGTTATTGTCCTTGCGGAGACGCCACCTCCGGCCGCCGGCGTCCTCCAAGACGAAGCTCGGCGAGATAAGTTTTGCAGCATCTCCACCCTGCGCTTAATCATGTTTGGGGTGAGCAGGCCGTGGGAGGAGAAGAGATAATACCCCGAGAAGATACAAAAGGGCCCTGAATAACCAAAAACTGGAGATAGCAAAGGAGCGAAGTGAGGAATGGAGTTTTAAAAGAGTGTGCGGCGTGATAAGAAGCACACGTGTCCGCACCCCAACATCCACGGTAAACCTGCGTCTAAATTTAGAATGATAAATCGCCGCGTCGGCCGATTGAGACGCTGCGTTGTCTCCCTATCAAAAAAAAACGGTGAATATCCATCTTGTTGACATATTGTTCTTGCTCCACTAGGCCGCTATCAACAACACGCTTTCTGTTTTTTATTTTTTACTATTATCATCATCATTCCTGACGTATTAATTATCAGCTGCAAGCTGATGACACATCACTTTCGCCACACACACACCTTCATACTTGCCAACTTTGAGACCTCCGATTTCGGGAGGTGGGGGGCGTGGTCGAGGCGGTGGGCGTGGTTAAGAGGGGAGGAGCTAGAATTCACCAAGTCAAGTATTCATATATATATATAAAAATAAAAGAATTACTTGAATTTCAGTGTTCGTTTACTTATACATATACACACACAACACTCATTTACTCATTGTTGAGTTAAGGGTTGAATTGCCAAAACCGGTCAATCTTTGCTTCCTGAGGAAGACATTCACTGCGCTCTCTAAAAGCCGTAGATGTTATTGTCACATATGGGGCGGCATAGCTCGGTTGGTAGAGCGGCCGTGCCAGCAACTTGAGGGTTGCAGGTTCGATTCCCGCTTCCGTCATCCTAGTCACTGCCGTTGTGTCCTTGGGCAAGACACTTTACCCAACTGCTCCCAGTGCCACCCACACTGGTTTAAATGTAACTTAGACATTGGGTTTCACTGTGTAAAGCGCTTTGAGTCACTAGAGAAAAGCGCTATATAAATATAATTCACTTCACTTTGCCTTTTAAAAAAAAACAAAACCTAAACACAATTGTGTGACAAATCCCCACTTTGAGCTGTAAAGGAAGCTCGTCTATATTCATATCTCGCCCCGCTGGGATTGAGATTCTCTCGGCGACTCGCGGAGCCAAGGAGGAGCCCAGCGGATTTAAAAAAAAAAAAAAAAAAAAAGAGACTTAAGCATCAGCAAGATCTGCTGGGGCTGAAGCTTCAGCGTCGTTTTTATTCATTACCTCCGCCGAGGAAGTTCTGCTTCCGTCGCCGCATGTTTGCTAAACAAACTGCTGAAACACACGCAAACTCCACAGCACACGCTAAACTGTTCTGCTGAATGTGCAAAAAGTGGATTATGTTTGTTATGTGAGCAGAATAAGGCGTGCAATCCATTTTGTGTCTCTTGTCTTCGTTAATATGCAGAATATGTGCTGGTCGTACAAACCCTGTTTCCATATGAGTTGGGAAATTGTGTTAGATGTAAATATAAACAGAATACAATGATTTGCAAATCCTTTTCAACCCATATTCAGTTGAATATGCTACAAAGACAACATATTTGATGTTCAAACTCATAAACATTTTTTTCTTTGCAAATAATCATTAACTTTAGAATTTAATGCCAGCAACACGTGACAAAGAAGTTGGGGAAGGAGGCAATAAATACTGATAAAGCTGAGGAATGCTCATCAAACACTTATTTGGAACATCCCACAGGTGTGCAGGCTAATTGGGAACAGGTGGGTGCCATGATTGGGTATAAAAGCAGCTTCCCCAAAAAATGCTCAGTCTTTCACAAGAAAGGATGGGGCGAGGTACACCCCTTTGTCCACAACTGCGTGAGCAAATAGTCAAACGGTTTAAGAACAACGTTTCTCAAAGTGCAATTGCAAGAAATTTAGGGATTCCAACATCTACGCTCCATAATATCATCAAAATGTTCAGAGAATCTGGAGAAATCACTCCACGTAAGCGGCATGGCCGGAAACCAACATTGAATGACCGTGACCTTCGATCCCTCATACGGCACTGTATCAAAAACCAACATCAATCTCTAAAGGATATCACCACATGGGCTCAGGAACACTTCAGAAAACCACTGTCAATAACTACAGTTGGTCGCTACATCTTTAAGTGCAAGTTAAAGCTCTACTATGCAAAGCGAAAGCCATTTATCAACAACATCCAGAACCGCCGCCGTCTTCTCTGGGCCCGAGATCATCTAAGATGGACTGATGCAAAGTGAAAAAGTGTTCTGTGGTCTGACGAGTCCACATTTCAAATTGTTTTTGGAAATATTCGACATCGTGTCATCCGGACCAAAGGGGAAGCAAACAATCCAGACTGTTATCGACGCAAAGTTGAAAAGCCAGCATGTGTGATGGTATGGGGGTGCATTAGTGCCCAAGGCATGGGTAACTTACACATCTGTGAAGGCACCATTAATGCTGAAAGGTACATACAGGTTTTGGAACAACATATGCTGCCATCTAAGCGTCGTCTTTTTCATGGACGCCCCTGCTTATTTCAGCAAGACAATGCCAAGCCACATTCAGCCCGTGTTACAACAGCGTGGCTTCGTAAAAAAAAGAGTGCGGGTACTTTCCTGGCCCGCCTGCAGTCCAGACTTGTCTCCCATGGAAAATGTGTGGTGCATTATGATGCGTAAAATACGACAGCGGAGATCCCGGACTGTTGAACGACTGAAGCTCTACATAAAACAAGAATGGGAAAGAATTCCACTTTCAAAGCTTCAACAATTAGTTTCCTCAGTTCCCAAACGTTTATTGAGTGTTGTTAAAAGAAAAGGTGATGTAACACAGTGGTGAACATGCCCTTTCCCAACTACTTTGGCACGTGTTTCAGCCATGAAATTCTAAGTTAATTATTATTTGCAAAAAAATCTAAAATAAAGTTTGAACATCAAATATGTTGTCTTTGTAGCATATTCAACTGAATATGGGTTGAAAAGGATTTGCAAATCATTGTATTCTGTTTATATTTACATCTAACACCATTTCCCAACTCATATGGAAACGGGGTTTGTAGATCACACACAACATGCTCACTAATAGCACATGCAATTTTACAGATTGCACATGCTGTGCATCATATGGTACTTTATTGGAAGAAAAACTAAATCAAGCCCGTGGATTTCTTTACACCAATTTTATTGGCGAATTTAGAGGTTTTTCAGCTTCTTTCAGTTGTACTTGTGCATGGATAAACACACCTCGCAAAATGGAGACCCGATGGTGTATCTTATGCTGAGACAAAGATGGCTATGTTGATAGCTTGAAGCAACATCCCGTTCTCATTTGCGGATGTCTACAACAAATCCGTGAAGGATATGTTCCCGGATTCGGAGATCGCTCGCCAATACGCAAATGGCAGAACAAAAGTTACTCAAATAGTGAAAGGTAAGTGTTGTTGTTTTTTAGTAACCAGCAAGCACAGTACAGTTAGTAGAACAACTGTGTTTTTATTACTGTGTATTTGATAGGTGCCGTCGGAAATTCAACTATTTATCTTATTTATTTATATACATACAGGGACGGTGTGGCAAAGTGGGAGAGTGGCTGTGCGCAACCCGAGGGTCCTTGGTTCAATTCCCACCTAGTACCAACCTCGTCACATCCGTTGTGTCCTGAGCAAGACACTTCACCCTTGCTCCTGATGGGTGCTGGTTAGCGCCTTGCATGGCAGCTCCCTCCATGTGTGTGTGAATGGGTAAATGTGGAAGTAGTGTCAAAGCGCTTTGAGTACCTTGAAGGTAGAAAAGCGCTATACAAGTATAACCTATTTATCATTTATTTATTTACATAAGAAAATAAATATATATAGCTAGAATTCACTGAAAGTCAAGTATTTCATACACACACACACACACATATATATATATATATATATATTATATATATATATATATATATATATATATATATATATGAGATACTCGAGTTGGTGAATTATACTCCTCCCCTCTTAACCACGCCCCCGCCCTAACCACGCCCCCCAACCACGCCTCTGCCCCACCCCCGAACACACACCCCCACCCCCTGAAATCGGAGGTCTCAAGGTTGGCAAATATGGACCCATTACCTCCCTGTTTGACACTCAGCATCAAGGGTTGAAATTGGGGGTTACATCACCAAAAATGATTACCGGGCGCGGCCACCCCTGCTGCTCACTGCTCCCCTCACCTCCCAGGGGTGATCAAAGGTAATGGGTCAAATGCAGAGAATAATTTTGCCACACTTAATGTGTGTGACCATCATGGGTAAAAACAACAACACAAAACATACACTATATTTGAAGACAAATATTCAGTTTTCATCAGCTTTGCCATTTTACATTTTTTGTTTGTTAAATCTAATTTCATTCAACAATCCATCCATCCATTTTCTAATGTTTAATACTAATCGGTAGGTCGTGAGTTCAAGCCCTGGCCGAGTCATACCAAAGATTATAAAAACAGGACCCATTACCTCCCTGCTTGACATTCAACATTAAGTTTTGGAATTGGGGGTTAAATCAGCAAAAATGATTCCCGGGCGCGGCCACCGCTGCTGCTCACTGCTCCCCTCACCTCCCAGGGGGTGATCAAAGGTGATGGGTCAAATGCAGAGAATAATTTCGCCACACCTCGTGTGTGTGACCATCAGGGGTAAAAACAACACAAAACATACACTATATTTGAAGACAAATATTTAGTTTTCATCAGCTTTGCCATTTTACATTTTTTGTTTGTTAAATTTAATTTCATCCAACAATCCATCCATCCATTTTCTAATGTTTAATACTAATCGGTAGGTCGTGAGTTCAAGCCCCGGCCGAGTCATACCAAAGATTATAAAAACGGGACCAATTACCTCCCTTTTTGACACTCAGCATCCAGGGTTGAAATTGGGGGTTAAATCAGCAAAAATGATTCCCGGGCACGGCCACCGCTGCTGCTCACTGCTCCCCTCACCTCCCAGGGAGTGATCAAAGGTGATGGGTCAAATGCAGAGAATAATTTCGCCACACCTCGTGTGTGTGACCATCAGGGGTAAAAACAACATAAAACATACACTATATTTGAAGACAAATATTTAGTTTTAATCAGTTTTGCCATTTTACATGTTTTGTTTGTTAAATCTAATTTCATTCAACAATCCATCCATCCATTTTCTAATGTTTAATACTAATCGGTAGGTCGTGAGTTCAAGCCCTGGCCGAGTCATACCAAAGATGATAAAAATGAGACCCATTACCTCCCTGCTTGACAGTCAACATTAAGTTTTGGAATTGGGGGTTAAATCAGCAAAAATGATTACCGGGCGCGGCCACCGCTGCTGCTCACTGCTCCCCTCACCTCCCGGGGGGGTGATCAAAGGTGATGGGTCAAATGCAGAGAATAATTTTGCCACACCTCGTGTGTGTGACCATCAGGGGTAAAAACAACACAAAACATACACTATATTTGAAGACAAATATTTTGTTTTCATCAGCTTTGCCATTTTACATGTTTTGTTTGTTAAATCTAATTTCATTCAACAATCCATCAGTCCATTTTCTAATGTTGAATACTAATCAGTAGGTCGTGAGTTCAAGCCCCGGCCGAGTCATACCAAAGATTATAAAAATGAGACCCATTACTTCCCTGTTTGACAGTCAACATTAAGTTTTGGAATTGGGGGTTGAATCAGCAAAAATGATTACCGGGCACGGCCACCGCTGCTGCTCACTGCTCCCCTCACCTCCCACGGGTGATCAAGGGTAATGGGTCAAATGCAGAGAATGATTTTGCCACACCTCGTGTGTGTGACCATCATGGGTAAAAACAACACAAAACATACACTATATTTGAAGACAAATATTTAGTTTTGATCAGCTTTGCCATTTTAGATTTTTTGTTTGTTAAATTTAATTTCATCCAACAATCCATCCATCCATTTTTTAATGTTTAAAACTAATCGGTATGTTGTAAGTTCAAGCCCCGGCTGAGTCATACCAAAGATTATAAAAAAGGGACCCATTACCTCCCTGTTTGACAGTCAACATTAAGTTTTGGAATTGGGGGTTAAATCAGCAAAAATGATTCCCGGGCACGGCCACCGCTGCTGCTCACTGCTCCCCTCACCTCCCAGGGAGTGATCAAGGGTGATGGGTCAAATGCAGAGAGTAATTTTGCCACACTTCGTGTGTGTTTGACAATCACGGGTACTTTTTAATCGGATATCTTTCGATCGGGTGGGGTGGGGGATTGGGGTTGGGGGGGGGGGGGGGGGGTGCATACCTGTTCTACCAAGGGTTGCATACAGAAAAATCATATATACGAATTTTTTTTAAATAATTTTGGAAAGAAAGCAAAAAACAACAACACAAAACATACACTGTATTTGAAGACAACATTTTTTGTTTTCATCAGCTTTGCCATTTTACATTTTTTGTTTATTCAATTTTATTTTATCCATGTGCTGCGGATCAATAAAAACAAGCCGCGGGCAGCACTTTAGCACCTCTGCATTAAACTAAATGGTAAATAAACGTTTGGAAACTAAGAATGTTTGTTTGCACAGGCCATAACATTAGGTAAAACTGTACACACACACACACACACACACACACACACACACACACACACACACACACATACATATATATATACATACAAACCCCGTTTCCATATGAGTTGGGAAATTGTGTTAGATGTAAATATAAACAGAATACAATGATTTGCAAATCCTTTTCAACCCATATTCAGTTGAATATGCTACAAAGACAACATATTTGATGTTCAAACTCATAAACTTTATTTGCAAATAATAATTAACTTAGAATTTCATGGCTGCAACATGTGCCAAAGTAGTTGGGAAAGGGCATGTTCACCACTGTGTTACATCACCTTTTCTTTTAACACTCAATAAACTTTTGGGAACTGAGGAAAGTAATTGTTGAAGCTTTGAAAGTGGAATTCTTTCCCATTCTTGTTTTATGTAAATGATAAATGGGTTGTACTTGTATAGCGTTTTTTCTACCTTCAAGGTACTCAAAGCGATTTGACACTATTTCCACATTCACCCGTTCACACACACATTCACACACTGATGGCATGCAAGGTCCTAACCAGGACCCATCAGGAGCAAGGGTGGAGTGTCTTGCTCGAGGACACAACGGACATGACGAGGTTGATAGAAGGTGGGGATTGAACCAGGAACCCTCAGGTTGCTGGCATGGCCATTCCCCCAACCGCGCCACTCCGTCAAATTAAAGAAAGGGGATGTAACATTCTAATGATTAGTAGACAAAATCCAAATTTGGTAGTGAATATAATATAATGTAATGTAAATATTATCTGGGTGAGGAAAAAATTAGAATTGAATCTGAAATTCAATCGCGCTGTTTTATAAAAATACCAACTTTGGAAAAGTGTGTCACAGCAGGAAAATTGGATCATTGATTAAAATAGCACAATATCGGTGACTAACTAGGAAATTGTACAAATAAGGGCTGTTTCTCACACTATTATGTTAGATCCACTATGGACTGGATTCTCACTATTATGTTAGATCCACTATGGACTGGACTCTCACACTATTATGTTAGATCCACTATGGATTGGACTCTCACTATTATGTTAGATCCACTATGGATTGGACTCTCACTATTATGTTAGATCCACTATGGACTGGACTCTCACTATTATGTTAGATCCACTATGGACTGGACTCTCACTATTATGTTAGATCCACTATGTACTGAACTCTCACACTATTATGTTAGATCCACTATGGACTGGACTCTCACTATTATGTTAGATCCACTATGGACTGGATTCTCACTATTATGTTAGATCCACTATGGACTGGACTCTCACACTATTATGTTAGATCCACTATGGATTGGACTCTCACTATTATGTTAGATCCACTATGGACTGGACTCTCACTATTATGTTAGAGCCACGATGGACTGGACTCTCACACTATTATGTCAGATCCACTATGGACTGGACTCTCACACTATTATGTTAGATCCACTATGGATTGGACTCTCACTATTATGTTAGATCCACTATGGACTGGACTCTCACTATTATGTTAGAGCCACGATGGACTGGACTCTCACACTATTATGTTAGATCCACTATGGACTGGACTCTCACACTATTATGTTAGATCCACTATGGACTGGACTCTCACTATTATGTTTGATCCCCTATGGACTGGACTCTCACTATTATGTTAGATCCACTATGGACTGGGCTCTCACTACTATGCATATATATATATATATATATATATATATATATATATATATAGGTGACTAACTAGGAAATTGTACAAATAAGGGCTGTTTGAACAAATGTAATATAAAATATCCTTAAAAGGGCATAAGGAAGTCAACGTGTTATAAACACATCACACGACAACGACACAAACAACATGACCAACAACATTCCTAACTCCGCCCCCCTGTGAGGAGGTAAGGGTTGTGGTGGTTCTGACCTGTGAGTTGGTTTTCGCCGGCCGCCGGTGCGATGCGGAGGTAGGGCGTGGTGAGCTGGGTCACGAGTATGGGGCGGCTGGGCGGGGTCGAGGATCCACGACGGCATGCGGCAAAGTAGAGAAAGACACACAAAGAAGAGATCACACTGACGACAACGAGACAAGGCAGCATTCAGGCAACACAAAGGTTGAAGGTGACCTTCAGCTGAAGGTTAAACTAACAGTGTGTCAGTGTTAAAGACTTTGGGGGAATTTTGTCCATCATCCACAATTCTTATATGACCAAGAACACACTTCTCTCTCTCTTTTCTGTGTGTTCTAAATAGTGAACAACTGTTAGCAAGAGGTGGCTCCCTTTTGCATGCCGCGAGCTGCATATTAACCAAGCTATGGCGACATTGATATTATATGAGCTAACATCGAGGAAATGACTTTTGGGCATCAAAACACATGATTGATTGATTGAAACTTTTATTAGTAGATTGCATTTGAGGCCAGCAACACCCGAATAAGTTTTTCAACTTGTTTAAGTCGGGGTCCACGATAATCAATTCATGTTACAAATATATACTATCAGCATAATACAGTCATTTAGTTGATTATTTTATACATATATATATATATAAATTCACGGTGTGGCGCATATTTGTTAGATCCACTATGGACTGGACTCTCACTATTATGTTATATCCACTATGGACTGGACTCTCACACTATTATGTTAGATCCACTATGCACTGGACTCTCACACTATTATGTTAGATCCACTATGGACTGGACTCTCTCACTATTATGTTAGATCCACTATGGACTGGACTCTCACTATTATGTTAGATCCACTATGGACTGGACTCTCACACTATTATGTTAGATCCACTATGGACTGGACTCTCTCACTATTATGTTAGATCCACTATGGACTGGACTCTCTCACTATTATGTTAGATCCACTATGGACTGGACTCTCACTATTATGTTAGATCCACTATGAACTGGACTCTCACACTATTATGTTAGATCCACTATGGACTGGACTCTCACACTATTATGTTGGATCCACTATGAACTGGACTCTCACACTATTATGTTAGATCCATTATGGACTGGACTCTCACAATACTATGTTAGATCCACTATGGACTGGACTCTCGCACTATTATGTTAGATCCACTATGGACTGGACTCTCTCACTATTATGTTAGATCCACTATGAACTGGACTCTCACACTATTATGTTAGATCCACTATGGACTGGACTCTCACACTGTTATGTTAGATCCACTATGGACTGGATTCTCACACTATTATGTTAGATCCACTATGAACTGGACTCTCACACTATTATGTTAGATCCACTATGGACTGGATTCTCACACTATTATGTTAGATCCACTATGGACTGGACTCTCACACTATTATATTAGATCCACTATGGACTGGACTCTCACTATTTTGTTGGATCCACTATGGACTGGACTCTCACTATTATGCTGGATCCACTATGGACTGGACTCTCACACTATTATGTTACATCCACTATGGACTGGACTCTCACTACTATGTGTATATATATATATATATATATATATATATATATATATATATATATATATATATATATATATATAATTTTTATAATTTTCCTGAAGGTTTTAATTTTCCTCAAGCAATCAATAAAGTTCTATCCATCTATCTATCTATCTATCTATCTATCTATCTATCTATCTATCTATCTATCTATCTATCTATCTATCTATCTATCTATCTATCTATCTATCTATCTATCCATCTATCTTTATTGTCTATAGATATAATAAATCTTACAGCTAAATAGCCCGCTAGTGTCTGTGTCGTCATCTCCCCATAGTCAAACATGATATGTTGAAAGGAAAAAGCAAACATTGTGATGCATCTGTGAAGTTAATGGCCCACCATATGCTTAAAATGAGCTAAAAAAAATGTGAACATGCCATGTGACTGTTACTAGATTACATAAATACTTACATGTATTTAAATGTTTTCAGATGTTTTCAAAGCATTTTATAAGCGGATTAGAACGACTCCCATTGACTCCAATGTTAGCTGCCTTTTACAAATGTTTATGTACGAGTTAGAATGCATAAAAAAGTAAAACATGTCTGCTTTTCCTACACAAGGATAGTGAATGATAAACAAAATAAAATAAAAAATGCTGTTCCACTATAATACTTATTGAATCATTCAAATCCACCATCCTATGTTTTAGTGCCACAGTTTATCATTTTTTTTGGCCTCCTAAAGCAGGAACAGGCATGAATAGCTCAGAAAACATCATTTATATCAACATTGTTATTATGCAAATAATTCATGCAGTCGCGCATACAAAAGGCTGTGGGCCTACCTTTGGTGGCGACTCGGACACAATCGATTTTGGTCTCCTGTAGAGAAGATGGGAGAGGGGAAAACACATTATTGTAGTGAGACAGCCCCACAACACCTTTGGTACGTGCAAACAATAACATTGCATGTGTGGAGCTCAGGGACTGTGACGGACTGCACTTAGACCAGCGGCGACAGATTAGTGACATCACTCTCAAGCCTCAGCTAGAGGAAACATTGTCAGAAAGCTAAAGACTTGTTTCCTTGTCCCTAAGCTAGTATTCTTACTTTGAGAACCAGCGTCCTCGGTAACGGACTTGGTTTTTGTTGGCATTGGTAGTACTGTTTCTAGTACTCTAGAATGCCCTCCCGGCAACAGTTAGAGATGCTACCTCAGTAGAAGCATTTAAGTCCCATTTTAAAACTAATTTGTATACTCTATCCTTTAAATAGACCCCCTTTTTAGACCAGTTGATCTGCCATTTATTTTATTTTCCGTTCTGCCCCCCTCTTCCTTGTGGAAGGGGTGGCACAGGTCCGGTGGCCATGGATGAACTGCTAGCTGTCCAGACTCGGGACCACGGTTGGACCGCTCACCTGTGTATCGGTTGGGGACATCTTTGCGCTGCTGACCCGTCTCCGCTGGGGATGGTTTCCTGCTGGCCCCACAATGGACTGGACTCTCACTATTATTTTAGATCCACTATGGACTGGACTCTCACGATTATGTTAGATCCACTATGGACTGGACTCTCACTATTATGTTGGATCCACTATGGACTGGACTCTCACTATTATGTTAGATCCACTATGGACTGGACTCTCACGATTATGTTAAATCCACTATGGACTGGACTCTGATAATTGTGTTGGATCCACTATGGACTGGACTCTCACCATTATGCGAGATCCACTATGGACTGAACTCTCACACGATTATGTTAAATCCACTATGGACTGGACTCCCACTATTATGTTAGATCCACTATGGACTGGACTCCCACTATTATGTTAGATCCACTATGGACTGGACTCTCACACTATTATGTTAGCGCCACTATGGACTGGACTCTCACTATTATGTTAGATCCACTATGGACTGGACTCTCACACTATTATGTTAGATCCACTATGGACTGGACTCTCACACTATTATGTTAGATCCACTATGGACTGGACTCACACACTATTATGTTAGATCTACTATGGACTGGAGTCTCACACTATTATGTTAGATCACTTTGGACTGGACTCTCACTATTATGTTAGATCCACTATGGACTGGAATCTCACACTATTATGTTAAATCCACTATGGACTGGACTCTCACACTATTATGTTAGATCCACGATGGACTGGAATCTCACTATTATGTTAAATCCACTATGGACTGGACTCTCACTATTATGTTAGCTCCACTATGGACTGGACTCTCACACTATTATGTTAGATCCACTATGGACTGGACTCCGACTATTATGTTAGATCCACTATGGACTGGAATCTCACTATTATGTTAAATCCACTATGGACTGGACTCTCACTATTATGTTAGATCCACTATGGACTGGACTCTCACACTATTATGTTAGATTTACTATAGACTGGACTTTCACTATTATGTTAAATCCACTATGGACTGGACTCTCACTATTATGTTAGATCCACTATGGACTGGAATCTCACACTATTATGTTAGAATCACTATGGACTGGACTCTCACACTATTATGTTAGACCTACTATGGACTGGAGTCTCACACTATTATGTTAGATCCACTATGGACTGGACTCTCACACTATTATGTTAGATCTACTATGGACTGGAGTCTCACACTATTATGTTAGATCCACTATGGACTGGAATATCACTATTATGTTAAATCCACTATGGACCGGACTCTCACTATTATGTTAGATCCACTATGGACTGGACTCTCACACTATTATGTTAGATCCACTATGGACTGGACTCTGACTATTATGTTAGATCCACTATGGACTGGAATCTCACTATTATGTTAAATCCACTATGGACTGGACTCTCACACTATTATGTTAGATCTACTATGGACTGGACTTTCACTATTATGTTAAATCCACTATGGACTGGACTCTCACTATTATGTTAGATCCACTATGGACTGGACTCTCACTATTATGTTAGATCCACTATGGACTGGAATCTCACACTATTATGTTAAATCCACTATGGACTGGACTCTCACACTATTATGTTAGATCCACTATGGACTGGAATCTCACACTATTATGTTAAATCCACTATGGACTGGACTCTCACACTATTATGTTAGATTCACTATGGACTGGAATCTCACTATTATGTTAAATCCACTATGGACTGGACTCTCACTATAATGTTAGATCCACTATGGACTGGACTCTCACACTATTATGTTAGATCCACTATGGACTGGACTCTCACAATTATTTTAGATCCACTATGGACTGGAATCTCACTATTATGTTAAATCCACCATGGACTGGACTCTCACTATTATGTTGGATCCACTATGGACTGGACTCTGATATTTGTGTTGGATCCACTATGGACTGGACTCCCACCATTATGTCAGATCCACTATGGACTGGACTCTCACATGATTATGTTAAATCCACTATGGACTGGACTCCCACTATTATGTTAGATCCACTATGGACTGGACTCTCACTATTATATTAGATCCACTATGGACTGGACTCTCACTATTATGTTAGATCTACTATGGACTGGACTCTCACACTATTATGTTAGCGCCACTATGGACTGGACTCTCACTATTATGTTAGATCCACTATGGACTGGACTCTCACACTATTATGTTAGATCTACTATGGACTGGACTCTCACTATTATGTTAGATCCACTATGGACTGGACTCTCACACTATTATGTTAGCGCCACTATGGACTGGACTCTCACTATTATGTTAGATCCACTATGGACTGGACTCTCACACTATTATGTTAGATCTACTATGGACTGGAGTCTCACACTATTATGTTAGATCACTATGGACTGGACTCCCACTATTATGTTCGATCCACTATGGACTGGAATCTCACACTATTATGTTAGATCCACTATGGACTGGACTCTCACACTATTATGTTAGATCTACTATGGACTGGAGTCTCACACTATTATGTTAGATCCACTATGGACTGGAATATCACTATTATGTTAAATCCACTATGGACCGGACTCTCACTATTATGTTAGATCCACTATGGACTGGACTCTCACACTATTATGTTAGATCCACTACGGACTGGACTCTGACTATTATGTTAGATCCACTATGGACTGGAATCTCACTATTATGTTAAATCCACTATGGACTGGACTCTCACACTATTATGTTAGATCTACTATGGACTGGACTTTCACTATTATGTTAAATCCACTATGGACTGGACTCTCACTATTATGTTAGATCCACTATGGACTGGACTCTCACTATTATGTTAGATCCACTATGGACTGGAATCTCACACTATTATGTTAAATCCACTATGGACTGGACTCTCACACTATTATGTTAGATCCACTATGGACTGGAATCTCACACTATTATGTTAAACCCACTATGGACTGGACTCTCACACTATTATGTTAGATCCACTATGGACTGGAATCTCACTATTATGTTAAATCCACTATGGACTGGACTCTCACTATAATGTTAGATCCACTATGGACTGGACTCTCACACTATTATGTTAGATCCACTATGGACTGGACTCTCACAATTATGTTAAATCCACCATGGACTGGACTCTCACTATTATGTTGGATCCACTATGGACTGGACTCTCACCATTATGTCAGATCCACTATGGACTGGACTCTCACATGATTATGTTAAATCCACTATGGACTGGACTCCCACTATTATGTTAGATCCACTATGGACTGGACTCTCACTATTATATTAGATCCACTATGGACTGGACTCTCACTATTATGTTAGATCCACTATGGACTGGACTCTCACACTATTATGTTAGCGCCACTATGGACTGGACTCTCACTATTATGTTAGATCCACTATGGACTGGACTCACACACTATTATGTTAGATCTACTATGGACTGGACTCTCACTATTATATTAGATCCACTATGGACTGGACTCTCACTATTATGTTAGATCCACTATGGACTGGACTCTCACACTATTATGTTAGCGCCACTATGGACTGGACTCTCACTATTATGTTAGATCCACTATGGACTGGACTCTCACACTATTATGTTAGATCACTATGGACTGGACTCTCACACTATTATGTTAGATCCACTATGGACTGGACTCTCACTATTATGTTAGATCCACTATGGACTGGACTCTCACTATTATGTTAGATCCACTATGGACTGGACTCTCACACTATTATGTTAGCGCCACTATGGACTGGACTCTCACTATTATGTTAGATCCACTATGGACTGGACTCTGACTATTATGTTAGATCCACTATGGACCGGAATCTCACTATTATGTTAGATCTACTATGGACTGGACTTTCACTATTATGTTAAATCCACTATGGACTGGACTCTCACTATTGTGTTAGATCCACTAGGGACTGGACTCTCACTATTATGTTAGATCCACTATGGACTGGACTTTCACTATTATGTTAGATCCACTATGGACTGGACTCTCACTATTATGTTGGATCCACTATGGACTGGACTCTCACTATTATGTTAGATCCACTATGGACTGGACTCTCACTATTATGTTAGATCCACTATGGACTGGACTCTCACTATTATGTTAGATCCACTATGGACTGGACTCTCACTATTATGTTAGATCCACTCTGGACTGAACTCTAACACTATTATGTTATATTCACTAAGGACTGGACACTCACTATTATGTTAGATCCACTATGGACTGGACACTCACTATTATGTTAGATCCACTATGGACTGGACTCTCACTATTACTGTATGTTAGATCCACTATGGACTGGAGGAGGGGGGGAGTATGCACAGCCGGAACCGAGGAACCTGGAGGTCCGAGTCCTCCTCACCATGTCTTAAAGCACCTCTTCCTGAGGGTGTTTCAGTTTTATAACTTTACTTTTATCGTTAGTTCATAAGCCAACATGCGTCTGCTCATAAGTGCTCTGTGATTGCGCGCTGCCGAACACGCTCGTCTACTCGTTAACCAGCAATGTCACAACGTAACGACGACGGGGGTGGGGGACCGGTACTTTTCAGAGGCGGTATAGTACCGAATAGGATTAGTATCGCGGCACTATACTAATCCCGGTACACCAAGTTTTGAACTGAACTCATGGGGGGAGCTCTGGTGTCAATCCTGGGCCAGTTTTGGCCCCCAGGGCCGGCAGTTGAACTGCTGCAGCCTCCAGTGATGTTTCAGGCTGCCTGGGGGCCAAGGTCCCACTGTGGAGGACCGCCTTTTGTGGGAATACAATAACACAGCTCCGGCCTCTAAAACTTCACCACTCACAGATAAATTTGCTGTCAACACTTGAGTCCTGAAAAGGAAGGAAGGAAGGACACGGGCACGCCGCACAAAAGCCACGAGTGTCCCTGAGTCCCTAAGCTGCCCCCCCCCGGCCGAACCACTTCAACAATGCTGCACGCACACGCTCACTTCTTTCTCTCCACTTAATCAAACGTGTGTGCCTTTATGAAGACAGTAATTATTATTTTTAATGGACAGATCAGACCAGCTCCTCATTCAGCAAAGCATGCTTACTCTTATTTTTACACCATTCTTGCCAACCCTTACGGATTTTCCGGGAGACTCACGAAATTCAGCGCCTCTCTCAAAAACCTCCCGGAACAAATTTTCTCCCGAAATTCAGGCGGAGCTGGAGGCCACGCCCCCTCCAGCTCCATGCGGACCTGAGTGACGTGTAGAAAGAGCGTTATAACTGTAGAATAATCGAGGACGAGTGCTTGGTTTCTTCTGTGGGTTTATTGTTAGGCGGTTTCATTAACGTCCTCGCAGCGCGGTAAAAACAACACACAACAACAGCAGTCCGTATCCGTCTACCGTAATGCAGTTTGTCTGCCAAACAGCAATGTTGTGACACTCTTAAACAGGACAATACTGCCATCTACTGTACATGCATATGGTTAGAGAAACAAGGATGGAATATCCATTTTCCATCCATTTTTCTACCGCTTATTCCCTTTTGGGGTCGCTGGCGCCTATCTCAGCTACAATTGGGCGGAAGGTGGGGTAGACCTTGCCACCTCATTGCAGGGCCAACACAGATAGACAGACAACATTCACACTCACATTCACACACTAGGGCCAATTTAGTGTTGCCAATCAACCTATCCCCAGGTGCATGTCTTTGGAGGTGGGAGGAAGCCGGAGTACCCGGAGGGAACCCACGCATTCACGGGGAGGACATGCAAACTCCACACAGAAAGATCCCGAGCCTGGGATTGAACCCAAGACTGCAAGACCTTCGTATTGTGAGGAATATTCAACCCTTAACTCAACAATGAGTAGATGAGTGTTATGTGTGTGTAAATAAATGAACACTGAAATTCAAGTATTTCTTTATATATATATATATATATATATATATATATATATATATATATACACAGTATATAGCTAGAATTCACTGAAAGACAGGTAGGTATATATATGTATATATACATATATATAACATACATATATAT
This sequence comes from Nerophis ophidion, assembly GCF_033978795.1. Lineage (NCBI taxonomy): Eukaryota > Metazoa > Chordata > Actinopteri > Syngnathiformes > Syngnathidae > Nerophis > Nerophis ophidion. The sequence goes on from NC_084624.1 coordinate 5,369,684, forward strand.
AAAATATACATATACATATATAACATATACATATACATATATATATATACATATACATATGCATATGCATTTATATATATATATGAAATACTTGACTTGGTGAATCTATGAATCTAGCGGTAAATATACTCCTCCCCTCTTAACCACGCCCTGCCCCCGACCACGCCCCCCACCTCCCAAAATCGGAGATCTCAAGGTTGGCAAGTATGATTATTTAGACCAGGGGTGTCCAAAGTGAGACCCGGGGGCCATTTGTGGCCCGCAGCTAATTGTTTGCCGGCCCGCCACACATTCTGGAAATTTTATTGCAAAAATGAAAAAAAGACATTAAAAAAAAGTGGAATGAGGTGGAATCTAACGATGAAAAGTTGCTTTTTTTTTCCACACAAAGTTTTTTGTTTTGTCCATCTTTATTTTCCTTTCTTTGCTGTTGCTCCAAAAATTAAAAAAAAAATCTATATTATAATGAATTATTGACATATTCAAGCCTTCATTTACTTCAAGTATTTCACTTGAAAATGTTTTATGTGGAAAATATTGCATATATTGTGTGTTTGCCATATAAAAACAATGTTTTCTTTGATAAAAGAGCATTAAAAAAAAACAAAATAATAGTTCAAATGTAAAACCGACAGATATGTCTGAAGTTGATCTCGTAACTTAAATGTTGAAAGTAAATTTTTTATTTTTTTTAAATATATCACTTTATGAGTGGGGGACCTTTTGGATCCCAAAGATATTTAGTGGGATTTTATTTAACTTTTCTCTGTTATTACTCAAAAATAATAATGAATTAAAATTGATGGTGTCCTGCATCATTGATCCTTTTAGGGCTCTAATTACTTCACTCAAACATTGTTTTTTGATGTTTTGGGAGGTGGGGGAAATACTGCATATTTCAGTTTTACTATAACAAACAAATTTGTCTTTGACAAAAAAATCATTTTTTTTAACTTTATATCAACCTGAAGTTGATATATTTACTGTAAACGTTAAATAAAAATAAATAAATAATGATGATTTGACTTGTTTTTAACATTTTAATGACTGAGACCCTGTATGGTTCCCGGGACCCCTTAAAGTTAAAAAATAAATAAATAAATAAATAAAATTAAAAAATCCATACATTTTGTTTTGGTTTGAAATTGAAAAATATCAAAATGGGCTTCGCATGGTTTAATTTTCCATGTGCGGCCCTCAGTGGAAAAAGTTGCACACCCCTGATTTAGACATTCAATGGCATGAACATGACCTAAGGCGGGGGTCGGCAACCCCCGGCTGTTTAGTGCCGCCCTAGTGGCTCCCTGTAGCGTTTTTTTAAAAAAGGATTGAAAATGGAAAAAGATGGGGAATATTTTTTTAATGTTTTATTATATTTTTTGTTTGAGGCAAACTTGACACAAACCTTCCCAATTACTGTTCAATAAGTTTGTGTGTATGCTTCACTGATAAGACTATTTGGTGAACACCGTTTTGTCCTACGAACTTACTCGCTTCTTGAACTCACCATAGTGTGGCCTGTGAGGCAACAATTTAACATGTCAAATCTTCCACTCCTTATTTTGTCCACCAACAGTTTTATGCTGTGCGTGAACGCACAAAAGGTGCACATTGTTGTTGTTATTGACTTAAGTTAAAGTACCGATGATTGTCACACGCACAGTAAGTGTGGTGAAATTTATTCTCTGCATTTGACCCAAAGACATGCACCTGGGGATAGGTTGATTGGCAACACTAAATGGTCCCTAGTGTGTGAATGTGAGTGTGAATGTTGTCTATCTGTGTTGGCCCTGCGATGAGGTGGTGACTTGTCCAGGGTGTACCGCGCCTTCCGCCCGATTGTAGCTGAGATAGGCGCCAGCGCCCCCCGCGACCCCGAAAGGGAATAAGCGGTAGGAAATGGATGGATGGGATGGATGGACGGCCCTCAGTGGAAAAAGTTTGGACACCCCTGGCCTAATCAAATGGAAGACAGGAGAACAATTATGCATTTGTTTTTTTTCTTGCATCTTGATCATGCAGGAAAAGTTTGTTTGCGCGCAGCGCGCGTGTGTGTGTGTGTGTGTGTGTGCCTCTCTAGTGCAAAGTTGCTAATTGAATTCAGGCCCCAGCGTCACATGTCATTCCGGCTGCCGACTGAACAGACGTGCCGCTGCTCCTCAAAGAGGTTCCATTTCTCATTCAGCCGCAGCGACAAGACACTCTGCAAATTGCTATCGAGCTGCGAGGGGGGGGGGGGGTAGGCGTAACATCCACTTGACGACAGGGGGGCTGCGACCCCGTACGATCGCCCGGGCCCGCCGTGGTTGCCTGCCTCGCCCATTTAGCCGCCTGCCACCGGGATGATTGTCCTTGTGCGGCGGTTAGGAAGCGAGGGAAGGAGAGCGGCACGTTGCTGCCCGTGTGAGGCCAAACACAAGCGTCGATCATTTAGAACAGGGGTAGGGAACCTATGGCTCTAGAGCCAGATGTGGCTCTTTTGGTGACTGCATCTGGCTCTCAGATAAAGCTGACCGACACGCCGGACTTTAGTCAGCTGGAAGCGTGTCTTAATGAAATTCAACTTTTTGCAACTTAACGCCAAAAAAACGGATATGCTGATTATCGGTCCTGCTAGACACCGACCTCTATTTAATAATACAACTTTAACATTTGACAACCAAATAATAAAACAAGGTGACTCGGTAAAAAATCTGGGTATTATCTTCCACCCAACTCTCTCCTTTGAGGCACACATTAAAAGCGTTACTAAAACGGCCTTGTTTCATCTCCGTAATATCGCAAAAATTCGCTCCATTTTGTCCACTAAAGACGCCGAGATCATGATCCATGCGTTTGTTACGTCTCGTCTCGATTACTGTAACGTATTATTTTCGGGTCTCCCCATGTCTAGCATTAAAAGATTACAGTTGGTACAAAATGCGGCTGCTAGACTTTTGACAAGAACAAGAAAGTTTGATCACATTACGCCTGTACTGTATATACCTTTATATACATATATACATACATATATACCTATACTGTATATACCTTTATATACATATATACATACATATATACCTATACTGTATATACCTTTTGTCACAGTCAGTCTGTCTGTTTTTCTCTGTGTGTCTTTGGGAGAGTGGGCGTGTTTTGGGCGTAGGCTTGGCTCCAGCTCTCAGCCTGACACAGCTGATCCCAGCACCCTAATCACTCACCTGCCTGCCATCAACTCATCACCTGCAGCCTACAAATGTTTGGACTCCACTCGGCGCGATTGCCAGATCGTTTCACCTTGCTGCATGTGGTAACGCTTCTCGCCAGTTTGTCCTAGAATTCTAGCAATTTTGATAATCTTGCAAACCTGCTATTTTTTTTTTTTTTTTTTTCTCCTCATCTTACCCGTGTTTTTCCTCTGCCTTCAGTTCCCTACTTGCCGTGTGTGCCTGCTAGCCACAGCCTGCTAGCCACAGCCTGCTAGCCTCAGCCTGCTAGCCTCAGCCTGCTAGCCTCAGTGTGCTCTCCTGGACTGCAAAGCCTAGGACTACAAGCTGCCTCCTTTTTCCCTCAGGTTTTATTAATAATAACCCTTGGACACTATTTCAGCTTGTCTTTACTGCATTTGGGTCCACCCATTTTACCCCCCCGTGACACCTTTATATACATATATACATACATATATACCTATACTGTATATACCTTTATATACATATATACATACATATATACCTATACTGTATATACCTTTATATACATATATACATACATTTATACCTATACTGTATATACCTTTATATACATATATACATACATATATACCTATATTGTATATACCTTTATATACATATATACATACATATATACCTATACTGTATATACCTTTATATACATATATACATACATATATACCTATACTGTATATACCTTTATATACATATATACATACATATATACCTATACTGTATATACCTTTATATACATATATACATACATATATACCTATACTGTATATACCTTTATATACATATATACATACATATATACCTATACTGTATATACCTTTATATACATATATACATACATATATACCTATACTGTATATACCTTTATATACATATATACATACATATATACCTATATTGTATATACCTTTATATACATATATACATACATATATACCTATACTGTATATACCTTTATATACATATATACATACATATATACTTATACTGTATATACCTTTATATACATATATACATACATATATACCTATACTGTATATACCTTTATATACATATATACATACATATATACCTATACTGTATATACCTTTATATACATATATACATACATATATACCTATACTGGCTCACCTGCACTGGCTTCCTGTGCACTTAAGATGTGACTTTAATGTTTTACTACTTACGTATAAAATACTACACGGTCTAGCTCCATCCTATCTTGCCGATTGTATTGTACCATATGTCCCGGCAAGAAATCTGCGTTCAAAGGACTCCGGCTTATTAGTGATTCCTAGAGCCCCAAAAAAGTCTGCGGGCTATAGAGCGTTTTCTATTGGGGCTCCAGTACTCTGGAATGCCCTCCCGGTAACAGTTTGAGATGCTACCTCAGTAGAAGCATTTAAGTCTCACCTTAAAACTCATCAGTATACTCTAGCCTTTAAATAGACCTCCTTTTTAGACCAGTTGATCTGCCGCTTCTTTTCTTTCTCCTATGTCCCCCCCTCCCTTGTGGAGGGGGTCCGGTCCGATGACCATGGATGAAGTACTGGCTGTCCAGAGTCGAGACCCAGGATGGACCACTCGCCTGTATCGGTTGGGGACATCTCTACGCTGCTGATTCGTCTCCGCTTGGGATGGTTTCCTGTGGACGGGACTCTCGCTGCTGTCTTGGATCCGCTTTGAACTGAACTCTCGCGGCTGTGTTGGAGCCACTATGGATTGAACTTTCACAGTATCATGTTAGACCCGCTCCACATCCATTGCTTTCGGTCCCCTAAAGGGGGGGGCGGGGGTTGCCCACATCTGAGGTCCTCTCCAAGGTTTCTCATAGTCAGCATTGTCACTGGCGTCCCACTGGATGTGAATTCTCCCTGCCCACTGGGTGTGAGTTTTCCTTGCCCTTTTGTGGGTTCTTCCGAGGATGTTGTAGTCGTAATGATTTGTGCAGTCCTTTGAGACATTTGTGATTTGGGGCTATATAAATAAACATTGATTGATTGATTGATTGAAATCTTAGCTGGCATGGCTTAACACGATAAGTCAGTGTTTTTCAACCTTTTTTGAGCCAAAACACATTTTTTTCCATTGAAAAAATTCTGAGGCGCACCACCAGCAGAAAACATTAAAACAATTTAACTCAGTAGCCCCATCCATCCATTTCCTACCGCTTATTCCCTTTCGGGGTTGCGGGGGGTGCTGGCGCCTATCTCAGCTACAATCGGGCGGAAGGCAGGGTGCACCCTGGACAAGTCGCCACCTCATCGCAGGGCCAACACAGATAGACAGACAACATTCACACACTAGGGACCATTTAATGTTGCCAATCAACCTATCCCCAGGTGCATGTCTTTGGAAGTGGGAGGGGCCTATCCCCAGGTGCATGTCTTTGGAAGTGGGAGGGGCCTATCCCCAGGTGCATGTCTTTGGAAGTGGGAGGAGCCTATCCCCAGGTGCATGTCTTTGGAAGTGGGAGGAAGCCAGAGTACCCGGAGGGAACCCACGCATTCACGGGGAGAACATGCAAACTCCACACAGAAAGATCCCGAGCCTGGATTTGAACCCAGGACTGCAGGACCTTCGTATTGTGAGGCAGACGCACTAACCCCTCTGCCACCGTGAAGCTCTTTACTTAACTCAGTAGCCGATATTGACAAAAAAAAAATTGTTCTCGCAATAGCTCTTGTCTCTATGTAGGTGTACTGCCAAGCCGTGACTTATTTTGAGTTTTTTTCGGTGATTTCCTGTGTGACTTGCGCTCCTATTTTGGTGGCGTTTCCTCTTTTGTTGGTATTTTCCTGTATCAGTTTCATGCCCTCCTTGAATGCTTTGTTTTTACAATCAAGACTATTTAAGTTGTGCGGACGCACTCCTTTGTGTGGACATTGTTGATTGTCATGTACGGATGTACTTTGTGGACGCCATCTGCTCCGCACACTGTAAGTCTTTGCTGTCGTCCAGCATTCTGTTTTTGTTTACTTTGCAGCCAGTTTTGCTTCAATGCCTTTTCTTAGCGGTACTCGCCTTTTGTTTATTTTTAATTTAAGTGTTGGATACCTTTTTACTTACATGCTGCCTCCCGCAAATTGTGATCACGACATACTACGTTCCCGTCATCTACAAAAGCAATGCTGCCACCTACTGATATGGAAGAGTATTACACGGTTACTCTGCCGAGCTCCAGACAGCACAGACACTCAATAACAGCACATTTTTGAATTATAGTTACAGGTTTGCAAAAAATATTATCAACCCAACTAGGTGAAATTACATAATCTCTCCCACGACACACCAGACTGTATCTCACGGCATACTATAGTGTGCCGCGGCACAGTGGTTGAATAAGTAATGAATAATTCCGCTGGTAATCACAGTGTTAAAAATAACGTTCAAAATATAAAACATTCTCATGCATTTTAATCCATCCATCCTTTTACCACCGTTCCTGTTCAATGGTAAGAGCTATTTTATTCATTAGCATCAGAAAAACGATGTTATTAAAAAGAAGAAGATACTTATTATATTCTTAAAATGTCGGTCTTACTTAAAAATGCACACATTTATTTGTATTCAGTGTTAAAAAATATTATACGGCTCTCTCGGAAATACATTTTATAATATTTGGCTTTCATGGCTCTCTCAGCCAAAAAGGTTCCCGACCCCTGAGCTAAAGTGTCGAGCGGAAATCTTTTCAGGAAAGCAGAAGGACGTTCGGCACTAACATAGATTGTCTGGCCCACAGTCAAACAAAGATTGTCTATACGACAGGAGTGTTGCTTTATGTCCGGGAAGTCTTATTTACATCACAAAAAAAAAAGCATGATCGTAGATTGTTTATTTCACAGATTAGATAACGGTCAAAGATTGTTTACATAAAAAGAGTCTTGTCTCTGCTGCTAATGTAAGGAACGTGAGGCAAAAATTCATATTTGTGGATTTTTTAAAATGTTTTTCCAATTTGTCAAAAATCAATATAATGCCTAATTCTTTGAAGGGGAACATTATCAGCAGACCTATGTAAGCATCAATATATACCTTGATGCTGCAGAAAGAAGACCATGTAATTTTTTAACCGATTTCCGAACTCTAAATGGGTGAATTTTGGCGAATGAAACGCCTTTCTGTTTCTCGCTCTGTGGCGATGACGTCAGAATGTGACGTCGCCGAGGTAACACAGCCGCCATTTTCCTTTTCAACACATTACAAACACCGGGTCTCAGCTCTGTTATTTTCCGTTTTTTTGACTATTTTTTGGAACCTTGGAGACATCATGCCTCGTCGGTGTGTTGTCGGAGGGTGTAACAACACTAACAGGGAGGGATTCAAGTTGCACCACTGGCAAGAAATCTCCCGCCAGACCCCCATTAAATGTGCCGGAGTGTCTCCACATTTTACCGGCGATGACAGACATGGCACAGAGATGTATGGATAACCTGCAGATGCATTTGCAACGATAAAGTCAACGAAATCACAGAGGTGAGTTTTGTGGATGTTGTTGACTTATGTGCTAATCAGACATATATGGTTGCGGCGTGACTGCCAGCTAATCGATGCTAACAAATTATAAATAATAAATGGGTTGTACTTGTATAGCGCTTTTCTACCTTCAAGGTACTCAAAGCGCTTTGACATTACTTCCACATTTACCCATTCACACACTGATGGATGGAGCTGCCATGCAAGGCGCCAACCAGCACCCATCAGGAGCAAGGGTGAAGTGTCTTGCTCAGGACACAACGGACGTGACGAGGTTGGTACTAGGTGGGAATTGAACCAGGGATGCTCGGGTTGCGCACGGCCACTCTCCCCACTGCACCACGCCGTCCCTAACA
>NC_084624.1:5382736-5432736 GCF_033978795.1 Nerophis ophidion
AGAGGACCCTATTGAATTTCTAAGGTTTTATTATTCTTTATTAGGGACCGAATGTCCCCTTTGGGACTTCAGGACCCTATTGTATTTCTAAGGTTTTATTATTCTTTATTAGGGGCCGATGTCCCTTTGGGACAGAGGGCCCTATTGAATTTCTAAGGTTTTATTATTCTTTATTATTCCGCCGCCGTAATTTGACACCGTTAACATGCTTCAAAACTCACCAAATTTGACACACATCAGGACTGGCGAAAATTGCGATCTAATCAAAAAACCAAACCCCAAAACTCAAAATTGCTCTCTAGCGCCCCCTAGGAAGAAAACACAGACAAAACTGATCCCAATAAACAGATGCTTATTGGGATAAGGTCATCAGGGAGACAAAGTCCTCTCTGTCAGAGGCACAGAGGGTCGCAGTTTTGAATCCAGGGCTGGACATGACCGAATGTGGAGAAAATGGGAAGAACACTCCACTTCGGTTTTTAACGCTTGTGTAATGTTCATATTGTTGTTACTCAGCCAGCGTTTGTGGGTCTGATGGTCAGTGATGTTCACTACGGACCTCCCAAATAAATAGAGGAGAACCTGGGACTGTACCTTAGAGCGTAGGGGGAAACTGTAACTGAGTGCTCAGCCCAATACGTCTCTCCTCATGGGTGAAATTCAACTCTGTCTCTGCTTGATTCCTTCTTCTTGTCTTGTTTAATAGATAGTTCGGCGTTTGAACCTGACAAACATGCACGGTTGAAAACATTTTTAAATTAAGTATTATGGGAATTGGAACAATTAGACTTCGACTTAGACAAATTTTAGACCAGGTGTCACCAACCTTTTTGAAACCAAGAGCTACTTCTTGGGTACTGATTAATGCGAAGGGCAACCAGTTTGATACACACTTAAATAAATTGCCAGAAATAGCCAATTTGTTCAATTTACCTTTAATAAATAAATCTATATATATATAAAAAAATGGGTATTTCTGTCTGTCATTCCGTCATACATTTTTTTTCCCGGAAGGTTTTTTGTAGAGAATAAATGATGAAAAAAAACACTTAATTGAACGGTTTAAAAGAGGAGAAAACATGAAAAAAATGAAAATTAAATTTTGAAACATAGTTTATCTTCAATTTCGACTCTTTAAAATTCAAAATTCAACCGAAAAAAATGAAGGGAAAAACTAGCTCATTCGAATTTTTTTTTTATAATTTAAAAAAGAATTTATGGAACATTATTAGTAATTTTTCCTGGTTAAGATTCATTTTATAATTTTGATGACATGTTTTAAATAGGTTAAAATCCAATCTGCACTTTGTTAGAATATATAACAAATTGGACCAAGCTATATTTCTAACAATTTCTTCTAGATTTTCCAGAACAAACATTTTTAAAGAAATTCAAAAGACTTTGAAATAAGATTTAAATTTGATTCTACAGATTTTCTACCTTTGAATTCTAATCATAATTAGTTTAAAGAAATAACTCACAAATATTCTTTGTCGAAAAAACAGAAGCTAAAATTAAGAATTGAATTCAAATGCATTTATTATTCTTTACAATAAAAAAATACATTTACTTGAACATTGATTTAAATTGACAGTAAAGAAGAGAAAGGAATTTAAAAGGTAAAAAGGTATACGTGTTTAAAAATTCGAAAATAATTTTTAAGGTTGTATTTCTTCTCTAAAATAGTCTTTCTGAAAGTTTTAAGAAGCAAAGTAAAAAAATAAATGAATTTATTTAACCAAGTGAAGACCGAGTCTTTAAAATATTTTCTTGGATTTTCCAATTCTATTTGAGTTTTGTCTCTCTTAGAAATAAAAATGTCCAGCAAAGCGAGACCAGCCTGCTAGTAAATAAATAAAATTTAAAAAATAGAGGCAGCTCACTGGTAAGTGCTGCTATTTGAGCTATTTTTAGAACAGGCCAGCGGGCGACGCATCTGGTCCTTACGGGCGACCTGGTGCCCGCGGGCCCCGCTTTAGACAAACCACATCTGTTCAGCATTTGAACATAAAAGTGTTTTATTGTGAGGCATTAAAAGCCAGAAAAATGCAAGGGGTCCATCAGACCCACAAACGCTGGCTGAGTAACAACAATATGAACATTACACAAGGGTTCCCATTTTCTCCACATTCGGTCACGTCCAGCCCTGGATTCAAAACTGCGACCCCTCTGTGCCTCGGACAGAGAGGACTTTGTCTCCCTGATGGTCTTCAGGCAGAGACTGATCGGTCTTGTGGACTCTCCAGTTAGCATGCGTGTCGCGTCAGCGGGGCGACAAAAGAGTCCGCTCACAGCTGCTACCACGGACAACCGATAGCAATTTTGCACCAAACAAGTTGGTATCCTGATCCTTGCACGGAAAAGTGGGAAACAACTGAAGGCATGCTGGCGGATTTAGCCTCAAAAGTGAAGATAATCAATTGTCCCCTGAGGCCTCTTAGCACGTACAGCACGCAATCTTTAACCCCGCACTTTATCATCAGCGCCGATGCTCCCGACGGGGTCCTCACAGTTTCCCTCTTTAGCGGCGGGCTGGGAGGTGGATGAAATATTTATGGAGAGCGCGGGAGAGTCCCGACGACTCTAATTGCTGTCCCCATGCCGGGAGCAGAGGTCAGAGGGCAAATGGAGACGTGCGACACTTAAGTGGGCGCAGGAAGTGGATGATGAGGACCGGCTCGGAGCCACAACGTTAGACACGATCAAAAGAGACGTTCTTCTTTATAATAATTAAAAAAAAAAACACAAAAATTGTCAGATTAATTATGTATATGTTATCACACAACTCTTATGCTTAAAAGGCCGTTGCTATAGTTATTATCAATTGTGCTGAAGTTGTATTGTCACGCGTTCGGCCCACTTGTTGCGCGGAGTTGCCACTTCGTGGATGCACACACCACCAGTCAGCAGGATTGCAGGTAAGAATAAGTTTTAATATAATAAGACAAAAGAACACTGGTGCAAAAAAGGGGAAAAATGGGTATTATCTTTGACCCAACTCTCTCCTTTGAGTCACACATTAAAAGCGTTACTAAAACGGCCTTCTTTCATCTCCGTAATATCGCTAAAATTCGCTCCATTTTGTCCACTAAAGACGCCGAGATCATCATCCATGCGTTTGTTACGTCTCGTCTCGATTACTGTAACGTATTATTTTCAGGTCCCCCCATGTCTAGCATTAAAAGATTACAGTTGGTACAAAATGCGGCTGCTAGACTTTTGACAAGAACAAGAAAGTTTGATCATATTACGCCTGTACTGTATATACCTTTATATACATATATACATACATATATACCTATACTGTATAAACCTTTATATACATATATACATACATATATACCTATACTGTATATACCTTTATATACATATATACATACATATATACCTATACTGGCTCACCTGCACTGGCTTCCTGTGCACTTAAGATGTGACTTTAAGGTTTTACTACTTACGAATAAAATACTACACGGTCTAGCTCCATCCTATCTTGCCGATTGTATTGTACCATATGTCCCGGCAAGAAATCTGCGTTCAAAAGACTCCGGCTTATTAGTGATTCCCAAAGCCCAAAAAAAGTCTGCGGGCTATAGAGCGTTTTCCGTTCGGGCTCCAGTACTCTGGAATGCCCTCCCGGTAACAGTTCGAGATGCTACCTCAGTAGAAGCATTTAAGTCTCACCTTAAAACTCATCTGTATACTCTAGCCTTTAAATAGACCTCCTTTTTAGACCAGTTGATCTGCCGCTTCTTTTCTTTCTCCTATGTCCCCCCCTCCCTTGTGGAGGGGGTCCAGTCCGATGACCATGGATGAAGTACTGGCTGTCCAGAGTCGAGACCCAGGATGGACCGCTCGCCTGTGTATCGGTTGGGGACTGATCCGCCTCCGCTTGAGATGGTTTCCTGTGGACGGGACTCTCGCTGCTGTCTTGGATCCGCTTTGAACTGAACTCTCGCGGCTGTGTTGGAGCCACTATGGATTGAACTTTCACAGTATCATGTTAGACCCGCTCGACATCCATTGCTTTCGGTCCCCTAAAGGGGAGGGCGGGGGTTGCCCACATCTGAGGTCCTCTCCAAGGTTTCTCATAGTCAGCATTGTCACTGGCGTCCCACTGGATGTGAATTCTCCCTGCCCACTGGGTGTGAGTTTTCCTTGCCCTTTTGTGGGTTCTTCTGAGGATGTTGTAGTCGTAATGATTTGTGCAGTCCTTTGAGACATTTGTGATTTGGGGCTATATAAATAAACATCGATTGATTGATTGATTGAATTAATTATTAGAAACAGGTGTGCGACAGGAGCCCGTGAGGAGGAACACAATACGTTGCCATGGTGACTAACACAAACAAGGAAGTGCTCAAACAAGGATCGGCAGAGTCCAGAAACAAAACATGAACAAAGACATAAAGAGGGCAAAACCATGAACGATCCGAGTCACGGATCGTGACATGTACTTTTCTATCTGTGCAAGGACCATTCTTGCCAACCCTCCCGATTTTCCCGGTAGACTCCTGAAATTTCAGTGCCCCATCCCGAAAATCTCAAAACCATTCTCCCGAACTTCTCCCAATTTTCCACCCGGACAACAATAGGCCTCTCTCACCTGAAAAGGAGACTATTATATATGTCTTCCTTATCCATAGGTCTATCTATAACCCATAAAGTAGGCAGGCACGGAACTATTTCTCAGCACGTGTTTGTTCCAGCCGGGAACATTATCAGCAGACCTATGTAAGCGTCAATATATACCTTGATGGTGCAGAAAAAAGACCATATATTTTTTTAACCGATTTCCAAACTCTAAATGGGTGAATTTTGGCGAATTAAACGCCTTTCTGTTTATCGCGCTGGAGGCGATGACGTCAGAATGTGACGTCGCCGTGGTAACACACCCGCCATTTTCATTTTCACATTACAAACACCGGGTCTCAGCTCTGTTATTTTCCGTTTTTTCGACAATTTTTTGGAACCTTGGAGACATCATGCCTCGTCGGTGTGTTGTTGGAGGGTGTAACAACACTAACAGGGAGGGATTCAAGTTGCACCACCGGCCCCAAGATGCCAAAGTGCCTGCCGCCAGACCCCCATTGAATGTGCCAGAGCGTCTCCACATTTGACCGGCGATGCTAAGACAGACATGGCACAGAGATGTATGGATAACCTGCAGATGCATTTGCAACCATAGTCAACAAAATCACAAAGGTGAGTTTTGTTCATGTTGACTGCCAGCTAATCGATGCTAACATGCTATTTACCGGCGGTGCTAAAGCAGACATGGCACAGAGATGTATGGATAACCTGCAGATGCATTTGCAACTATATTACGTTTCCTTCCACCCACATTTAATGCGAAACAAACACTTACCAATCGACGGATTTAAGTTGCTCCAGTGTCAAAAGATGCGAAAGTCCTGATCGTTTAGTCCGCACATTTTACCGGCGATGCTAACGCAGCTATTCGGCCATGCAATGGCTATGAATAGCGTCAATAGCTATCCGCTCAATAGCTTCAGTTTCTTCTTCAATACTTTCATACTCCGACCGTCCGTTTCAATACATGCGTAATCTGTTGAATCGCTTAAGTCGCTGAAATCCGAGTTTGAATCCGAGCTAATGTCGCTATAACTTGCTGTGCTATTCCCATTGTTTGTTTACATTGGCAGCACTGTGTGACGTCACAGGGGACCGGCTAGTGGTTTCGAAGATAGCGAAAATAAGGTACTTTAAAGCTTTATTTAGGGATATTCCGAGACCGGTAAAATTTTGAAAAAAACTTGAAAAAATACAACAAGCCACTGGGAACTGATTTTTATTGTTTTTAACCGTTTTGAAATTGTGATAATGTTCCCCTTTAATACACTGACACACAACATCCGGATGCCCATCATGCATTGCTTCAAAACTACGGCAAGTAGTAATGTCCAAAATTATAACAGAGACGAAGCAGAAGAACGAAGTAGAGAAACGGCGACGACGAGTAGGAAAAAGAAGTACGCTTGCCGGTTCCAAAATGATTGGAAACAATAATTTCAGTTCATCCAGGAGGGGAAGGGGTATGTTGCCTGCAAATTTTGTAGATCAGACTTCTCCATTGAACACGGTGACTAAATGGATACTCAGTCATGAACAGATTATTTATATAAATATATGCACCCCCCCTCCATCTCCCAAATTCAAAGGTCTCCAGGTTGGCAAGTATGGCAAAGACGCAACTTTTGGTCTTGCTTTGCGAGTTTTCTCTTGTCAGCAGTTTGGTTCCAGACTCTGCCTGGTGACAGGCGAGGACGGACTTCGAGTACATCTGCGCGGACGGGACAGAGACAGGGTGAGATCGCGAATAAATAGAGGAGCACGTGGGACTGTACCTTAGAGCGTAGGGGGAAACTGTAACTGAGTGGTCAGCCCAATACGTCTCTCCTCATGGGTGAAATTCAACTCGGTCTCTGCTTGATTCCTTCTTCTTGTCTTGTGTAATAGATAGTTCGGTGTTTGAACCCGACAAACATGCATGGTTGGAAAATGTTTACATTAAGTATTATGGGAATCGGAACAATTAGGCTTCGATTTAGACAAACTTTAATGATCCGCAAGGTAAACTGTTTCACACAGTAGCTAAGTTACAAAAGATGGAGAGGATAATACAGGTATTAAGTAGACTAAAAATGTACCATAGCAGCAATATAAAAAATAACAGATGTAAAATATAAATATTATATATACAGTATATCGGATGGTATATAATGCCTTTTATTGTCACTATACAGAAGCACAATGACATTAAAAGCAACTCCAGTTTCAGCGCGACTATAAATATGCAAAACATAGGAAGGAGAGAAAATAAAAAGAGTGCAAAAGGAAGTAAGGTGCACAGCCCGGTCCTGAGAACAAATGTTCTGAATGCGTTGTTTAAATATTTTACTATACATATATCTACAGAAGCACTCAGACTGTGGGCGGAAATTACAAATTGCACGCAGAGAGGTGCTAAACTATAAAATCAGTCCTTATGAGAGTTCACCGTTTTTATGGCTTTAGGGAAAAAAACTGTTCTTGAGTATGTTTGTCTTGGACTTGATGACCCTGTAGCGCCTTCCATATATATATATATATATATATATATATATATATATATATATATATATATATATATATATATATATATATATATATATATATATATATATATATATATATATATATATATATAAATATATATATATATATATATATATATGTACACATATATACACATATATACATGTACATATATATACATATATATACACATGTATACATACATACATACATATATATACACATATATATACATACATAGTACATCAGTATATATACAGATATCAGTATACATATATATATCTATATATGTATATATATATATAGATGTATACATATGTACACATATATAAATATATATACACATATATACATGTACATATATACCCATATATACATATATATATACACATAGATACATACATACATACATATATATTTATATATATATATAGATGTATACATATGTACACATATATACATATATATATACACATATATACATGTACATATATACGCATATATACATATATATATACACATATATACATACATACATACATATATATTTATATATATATATACATCTATACATATGTACACATATATACGTATATATACACATATATACATGTAGATATATACATATATACGCATATATAAATATATATACACATATATACATACATACATATATATGCACATATATATACATACATAGTACATCAGTATATATACAGATATCAGTATACATATATTATATATATATATATATATATATATATATATATATATATATATATATATATATATATATATATATATATATATATATATATATTTATATACTCATAAATTATATTATTATATTTTTATATAATATATATATGTGGAGGGGGTGCAATCCACGGGACTGTAAGGACCGGCCTCAAAGAAAAGCTTTCAGGTGATTGGATTAGCCAGCTGGGATTCTTTCAATCACCTGCCATGCTTATTAGCAGCAGCCGGACTGAGACACAGTGGTTGGGGTTGGAGTTGCTGAGCAGATGCGCACTGGACATTGCGAGAGAAAAGGAAGACCGGAGAGACTGAAAAGACATTGCTAACACCAGAGATCCGGGCTATCGTGGCGGTTTGTCGGCATCAGGCGAACCCACGGGAGGAAGACTTCCACAATAAACAATACATAACAAAAATTGTTGATTTTTGATAATCTGTATTTTTGACAAAATATATAATAAGAGGAGAATATACCAAATTAGCCCATGGCTAAATTGGGGCCCCAAGCAGAATTTTATTTATCTATTTATGGTAAAGGCTTTTTTTTTTCTTCTTCTTATACTTTTTTATTAAAACTTGAATTACATGTAATGCATGTGTTATACTAAAATAAATTCATGGGAAACACATTGCTTCATAATAATATATTTTTTGTATATCTCCATTTGCAGCTATTACAGCTTCAACTCTTCTGGGAAGGCTGTCCACAAGGTTGCGGAGTGTGTTTATAGGAATTCTCCACCATTCTTCCAAAAACGCATCGGTAAGTTCACACACTGATGTTGGTCGAGAAAGCCCGGCTCTCAGTCTCCGTTCTAATTTATCCCAAAGGTGTTTTATTGGGTTCAGGTCAAGACTCTGTGCAGGCCAGTCAAGTCATCCATGTCTTTGCGGACCTTGCTTTGTGCACTGGTGGACACAGTCATGTTACAAGAGGAAGGGGGCCGATTCAAACTGTTACCCCAAGGTTGGGAGCATGGAATTGTCCAAAATGTTTTGGTATCCCAAAAGGGACAAGCTCAACTCCTGCAAAACAACACCACACCATAATTCCTCCTCCACCAAGACTCACACTGCAGTCCGAAATGTACCGTTCTCCTGGCAACCTTCAAACCCAGACTCGTCCATCAGATTGACAGATGGAAAAGCGTGATTCATCACTACAGATAACCTGTCTGTGGAGGGGGCGTGGCCTGCGGACCTGCAGCAAAGCAGGGTAGGCCAGGATCGGCTTTGAGATCAGTGACAGGTGCGTAGAGGGCCCACCTGGGCCTGCTTATCTAATCACCTGTCGCTCCGGGGAGGAGAGAGGAGTTGGAGTTGGAACGCGAGCGAGACAGACCAAGTGAAGTGAATTATATTTATATAGCGCTTTTTCTCTAGTGACTCAAAGCGCTTTACATAGTGAAACCCAATATCTAAGTTACATTCAAACCAGTGTGGGTGCCACCGGGTGGGTAAAGTGTCCTGCTCAAGGACACAACGGCAGTGACTAGGATGGCGGAAGCGGGAATCGAACCTGCAACCCTCAAGTTGCTGGCACGGCTACTCTACCAACCGAGCTAAACCGCCCCAAAGACAAAGACAATTGCTGAAAAGCACATTAGAGAAATTGTATTGGAGAGTAAAACTGTTCAAACTCGGAATAGGAGCGGTCATGTCGGTGGTTGGTGGACCGAGGAACCCGGAGGGAAGAAACCTCCCCAGCATCTGCATTGCTCAAGAGTCTAGTGGCAACGTGCTTTCCAACACTGCATCCCATGCTTTGCATTGGACTTGGTGATGTAGGGCTTAGATGCAGCTGCTCGGCCATTAAAACCCATTCCAAGAAGCTCTCTGCGTGCTGTACGTGGGCTAATTGGAAAGTAAAATGAAGTTTGGAGCTCTGTAGCAAGTGACTGTGCAGAAAGTCGACGACCTCTTTAAACTACGCTTCTGCATCTGCTGACCCCTCTCTGTAAAGTTTACGTGGCCCACTACTTGGTTGCTGTTGTTCCCAAAATCTTCACTTTTCTTATAATAACGCCAGACAGTTGACTTTGGAATATTTAGAAGCGAGGACATTTCACGGGGCGGTTTAGCTCGGTTGGTAGAGTGGCCGTGCCAGCAACTTGAGGGTTGCAGGTTCGATTCCCGCTTCCGCCATCCTAGTCACTGCCGTCGTGTCCTTGGGCAAGACACTTTACCCACCTGCTCCCGGTGCCACACACACTGGTTTGAATGTAACTTAGATATTGGGTTTCACTATGTAAAGCGCTTTGAGTCACTAGAGAAAAAGCGCTATATAAATACAATTCAATTCACTTCACTTCAAAGACATACACCTGGGGATAGGTTAATTGGCCCTAGTGTGTGAATGTGAGTGTGAATGTTTGTCTATCTGTGTTGGCCCTGCGATTAGGTGGCGACTTGTCCAGAGTGTACCCCGCCTTCCGCCCGATTGTAGCTGAGATAGGCGCCAGCGCCCCCCGCCACCCCAAAGGGGAATAAGCGGTAGGAAATGGATGGATGGACATTTCACGGCTGGATTTGTTGCACAGGTGGCATTCTATGACAGTTCCATGCTGGAAATGACTGAAAGCGGCCCAGTCTGTCACAAATGTTTGTAGAAACAGTCTCCATGTCTAAGTGCTTGATTTTATACACCGGGCCAAGTGATTAGGACGCCTGATTCTGGTCATTTAGATGGGTGGCCAAATACTTTTGGTAAAATAGTTTATCAGCAGATAGTGGAATCGAGCCAAATAATAAAAAAGAAGCTCCTTCAGGTGTTTCTATGATATGTTGATGTGGTGACCCAATGCATGATTTATTGATACAGCACCGGGACTTTCCTTTCCTTTCCTTTCCTGCGGCAAAATAGCGAGCGCCAAAGGCAGTGAGGCTTTCCAGGAGGATTTAAAAAAAAAAAGCTGTGTCATGTGTAAAAACTCAAAGGCTGCTGCGATGCACTCGTGAGCAAAACATTGAAAGGTTCGGTTAAAATGTTTCTCTTCAAAATCAGGAGACAATAATGGAAAAATACATTATGTTAATTAAAAGTGCAAACATTTGAACTCGCTTATCTTTTGAATGCTTTTAATAATGAATGTTGTACTGTTCATGCACCTGGACTCTGACTATTATGTTAGATCCACTATAGACTGGACTCCGACTATTATGTTAGATCCACTATAGACTGGACTCCGACTATTATGTTAGATCCACTATAGACTGGACTCCGACTATTATGTTAGATCCACTATGGACTGGACTCTCACTATTATGTTAGATCCACTAAGGACTGGACTCTCACTATTATGTTCAATCCACTATGGACTGGACTCTCACTATTATGTTAAAACCACTTTGGACTGGACTCTCACTATTATGTTGGATCCACTATGGCCTGGACTCTCTCACTATTATGTTAAAACCACTTTGGACTGGACTCTCACTATTATGTTGGATCCACTATGGCCTGGACTCTCTCACTATTATGTTAGATCCACTATAGACTGGACTCCGACTATTATGTTAGATCCACTATAGACTGGACTCCGACTATTATGTTAGATCCACTATGGACTGGACTCTCACTATTATGTTAGATCCACTAAGGACTGGACTCTCACTATTATGTTCAATCCACTATGGACTGGACTCTCACTATTATGTTAAAACCACTTTGGACTGGACTCTCACTATTATGTTGGATCCACTATGGCCTGGACTCTCTCACTATTATGTTAAAACCACTTTGGACTGGACTCTCACTATTATGTTGGATCCACTATGGCCTGGACTCTCTCACTATTATGTTAGATCCACTATAGACTGGACTCCGACTATTATGTTAGATCCACTATAGACTGGACTCCGACTATTATGTTAGATCCACTATGGACTGGACTCTCACTATTATGTTAGATCCACTAAGGACTGGACTCTCACTATTATGTTCAATCCACTATGGACTGGACTCTCACTATTATGTTAAAACCACTTTGGACTGGACTCTCACTATTATGTTGGATCCACTATGGCCTGGACTCTCTCACTATTATGTTAGATCCACTATGGACTGGACTCTCACTAATATGTTAGATCCACTATGGACTGGACTCTCACTATTATGTTAGATCCACTATGGACTGGACTTTCCCACTATTATGTTAGATCCACTATGGACTGGACTCTCACTATTATGCTAGATCCACTATGGACTGGACTCTCACTATTATGTTAGATCTACTATGGATTGGACTCACACTATTATGTTAGATCCACTATGGACTGGACTCTCACACTATTATGTTAGATCCACTATGGACTGGACTCTCACTATTATGTTAGATCCACTATGGACTGGACTCTCACACTATTATGCTAAATCCACTACGGACTGGACTCTCACTATTATGTTAGATCCACTATGGACTGGACTCTCACACTATTATGTTAGATCCACTATGGACTGGACTCTCACTATTATGTTAGATCCACTATGGACTGGACTCTCACACTATTATGCTAAATCCACTACGGACTGGACTCTCACTATTATGTTAGATCCACTATGGACTGGACTCTCACTATTATGTTAGATCCACTTTGGACTGGACTCTCAGTATTATGTAAAATCCACTATGGACTGGACTCTCACTATTATGTTAGATCCACTATGGACTGGACTCTCACTATTATGTTAGATCTACTATGGACTGGACTCTCACTATTATGTTAGATCCACTATGGACTGGACTCTCACTATTATGTTAGATCCACTATGGACTGGACTCTCACTATTATGTTAGATCCACTATGGACTGGACTCTTACTATTATGTTAGATCCACTATGGACTGGACTCTCACTATTATGTTAGATCCACGATGGACTGGACTCTCACTATTATGTTAGATCCACTATGGACTGGACTCTCTCACTATTATGTTAGATCCGCTATGGACTGGACTCTCACTATTATGTTAGATCCACTATGGACTGGACTCTCACTATTATGTTAGATCCACTATGGACTGGACTCTCACTATTATGTTAGATCCACTATGGACTGGACTCTCACACTATTATGCTAAATCCACTAAGACTGGACTCTCACTATTATGTTAGATCCACTATGGACTGGACTCTCACTATTATGTTAGATCCACTTTGGACTGGACTCTCAGTATTATGTTAAATCCACTATGGACTGGACTCTCACTATTATGTTAGATCCACTATGGACTGGACTCTCACTATTATGTTAGATCCACTATGGACTGGACTCTCACTATTATGTTAGATCCACTATGGACTGGACTCTCACTATTATGTTAGATCCACTATGGACTGGACTCTCACTATTATGTTAGATCCACTATGGACTGGACTCTCACTATTATGTTAGATCCACTATGGACTGGACTCTCACTATTATGTTAGATCCACGATGGACTGGACTCTCACTATTATGTTAGATCCACTATGGACTGGACTCTCTCACTATTATGTTAGAACCACTATGGACTGGACTCTCACTATTATGTTAGATCCACTATGGACTGGACTCTCACTATTATGTTAGATCCACTATGGACTGGACTCTCACTATTATGTTAGATCCACTATGGACTGGACTCTCACTATTATGTTAGATCCACTATGGACTGGACTCTCACTATTTTGTTAGATCCACTATGGACTGGACTCTCTCACTATTATGTTAGAACCACTATGGACTGGACTCTCACTATTATGTTAGATCCACTATGGACTGGACTCTCACTATTATGTTAGATCCAGTATGGACTGGACTCTCACTATTTTGTTAGATCCACTATGGACTGGACTCTCTCACTATTATGTTAGAACCACTATGGACTGGACTCTCACTATTATGTTAGATCCACTATGGACTGGACTCTCACTATTATGTTAGATCCACTATGGACTGGACTCTCACTATTATGTTAGATCCACTTGACGTCCATTACATTTGGTCTCCCCTAGACATCATATTGCTGTAATTATATGCATCAAGTGTTCATTCAAGGCTAAGGCAAACATATGTAGTAAAAATATCAAACTACTAATAAAAGCCCATATCATCCAGCCCTAGTTGCAATGTACACTATAAAATAAAAAAACAAAACAAAACATGAAGTCGTGTCGCGTTTCGCCGCGGTTCAGAGAAATATACCATTGCTTATTTTAGGAGTGTGCAGAATCACCTGACATACTAAAGCACAGATAATCTGCCTCTCCAGGGGAGGAAGAACGACACTCATCTTGCAGGAGCACGCTTTGAAAAAAAAACAACAAAAAAACACACATCTGAAATATTTGTGAGCTGGCTGGAGGCAAAGGTTAGAGCAGAGAGAGAGCGTGGGGGGGGGGTCTGATTTTATGCTGGGAAATATAAGGTTGAGCATGACAGCTTCTACAAACCCAGTTTCCATATGAGTTGGGAAATTGTGTTCGATGTAAATATAAACAGAATACAATGATTTGCAAATCCTTTTCAACCCATATTCAGTTGAATATGCTACAAAGACAACATATTTGATTATTTTGCAAATAATCATTAACTTTAGAATTTGATGCCAGCAACACGTGACAAAGAAGTTGGGAAAGGTGGCAATACATACTGATAAAGTTGAGGAATGCTCATCAAACACTTATTTGGAACATCCCACAGGTGTGCAGGCTAATTGGGAACAGGTGGGTGCCTTGATTGGGTATAAAAGCAGCTTCCCCAAAAAATGCTCAGTCTTTCAAAAGAAAGGATGGGGCGAGGTACACCCCTTTGTCCACAACTGCGTGAGCAAATAGTCAAACAGTTTAAGAACAACCTTTCTCAAAGTGCGATTGCAAGAAATTTAGGGATTCCAACATCTACGCTCCATAATATCATCAAAAGGTTCAGAGAATCTGGAGAAATCACTTTACATACAAACCAACATTGAATGACCATGACCTTAGATCCCTCGGACGGCACTGTATCAAAAACCGACATCAATCTCTAAAGGATATCACCACATGGGCTCAGGAACACTTCAGAAAACCACTGTCACTAAATACAGTTCGTCGCTACATCTGTAAGTGCAAGTTAAAGCTCTACTATGCAAAGCGATAGCCATTTATCAACAACATCCGGAAACGCCGCCGGCTTCTCTGGGCCCGAGATCATCTAAGATGGACTGATGCAAAGTGGAAAAGTGTTCTGTGGTCTGACGAGTCCACATTTCAAACTGTTTTTGGAAATATTCAGACCAAAAGGGAAGCGAACCATCCAGACTGTTATCGACGCAAAGTTGAAAAGCCAGCATGTGTGATGGTATGGGGGTGCATTAGTGCCCAAGACATGGGTAACTTACACATCTGTGAAGGCACCATTAATGCTGAAAGGTACATACAGGTTTTGGAACAACATCTAAGCGCCGTCTTTTTCATGGTCGCCCCTGCTTATTTCAGCAAGACAATGCCAAGCCACATTCAGCACGTGTTACAACAGCGTGGCTTCGTAAAAAAAAAGAGTGCGGGTACTTTCCTGGCCCGCCTGCAGTCCAGACCTTGTCTCCCATGGAAAATGTGTGGCACTTTATGAAGCATAAAATACGACAGCGGAGACCCCGGACTGTTGAAGGACTGAAGCTCTACATAAAACAAGAATGGGAAAGAATTCCACTTTCAAAGCTTCAACAATTAGTTTCCTCAGTTCCCAAACGTTTATTGAGTGTTGTTAAAAGAAAAGGTGATGTAACACAGTGGTGAACATGCCCTTTCCCAACTACTTTGGCAAATATGTTGTCTTGGTAGTGCATTCAACTGAATATGGGTTGAAAAGGATTTGCAAATCATTGTTTTCCGTTTTTATTTACATCCAATTTCCCAACATATGGAAACAGGGTTTGTATTTGGACTGTCCCCGGGTGCGAGGGGGCAGGATCCTGGTCCCTGACTAAAGGGCCGTGGCAAACATTTTGTCTAACGCGACATGACTGATAGACAGTCGGCTAATCCTCTTAAAGGAATAGCGTCCCCTCTGGTGAGAAATGTTCCCGCCGTCATCCCCGGAGATTAGCCGCCCAATCCCGGCGTCACATACAGCATTTGTACATGTTCGGGCAATTAGCGGGCGAAGATGGCCTCTCTGACAGACTTTATTTCATATGATGGGCAGCAGACGTTTTGTCATGCCGCTATCGTGTCATCTCGCCGAGGACTTCCTGTATTCCGGCAAAGCTGAAGCCGGCGGCTCCGAAACCCAATCAGCGTGCCAGATTATCGAATCAGGGCCTCGTGCTGCTGCTCCCAAATAATAATAATAAAACATTTTTTAAAAAAAGTTACCAAATCCCTCTTCCCAAGGGGCTTTAGAACTGATTTCACAAAGTGTTCCATTTCAAAATGAGCAGGCCGCCACTCTGCAGAGGTGACGTCCGGGGAATTAAACGCCGGCTGACAGACGTGAGCTAATGGAAGTCCTTGGAAAAAAAAAAAACGAGCTTTTCAAAGTAGAGGTGGGAATCTTTGGGCCACTTCACGATTCGATTAGGGTTAAGATTCAGGATCCTCCACATGGAGAGGAGCCAGATGAGGTGGTTCGGGCATCTGGTCAGGATGCCACCCGAACGCCTCCCTAGGGAGGTGTTTAGGGCACGTTGGACCGGTAAGAGGCCACGGAGTAGACCCAGGACACGTTGGAAAGACGATGTTAATTTAAAGTGCAAACATTTGAACTCGCTATCTTTTGAATGTTTTTAATAATGAATGTTGTCCTGTTCATGCACCTGGACTCTGACTATTATGTTAGATCCACTATGGACTGGACTCTCTCACTATTATGTTAGATCCACTATGGACTGGACTCTCACTATTATGTTAGATCCACTATGGACTGGACTCTCACACTATTATGTTAGATCCACTATGGACTGGACTCTCACTATTATGTTAGATCCACTATGGACTGGACTCTCACTATTATGTTAGATCCATTATGGACTGGACTTTCACTATTATGTTAGATCCACTTTGGACTGGACTCTCACTATTATGTTAGATCCACTATGGAATGGACTGTCACTATTATGTTAGATCCACTATGGACTGGACTTTCACAATGTTATGTTACATCTTCTATGGACTGGACTCTCACTATTATGTTAAATCCACTATGGACTGGACTCTCACACTATTATGTTAGATCCACTATGGACTGGACTCTCACTATTATGTTAGATCCACTATGGACCGGACTCTCAGGCTTCCCTGCTTAGGCTGCTGCCCCCACGACCCAACCTCGGATAAGCAGAAGACAATGGATGGATGGATGTTTAATGTACTCTAATAATTTTGGATAAAATAACGCCAATAACAAAAACAATTTGTGATCCCCTGTATTTATAAAAGTATTTAAAAGTATCAAAATAATTTTTGGACCGGTACCGATACCAAAATTATGGGTGGGTGTTGAAGAAAAAAAAAAATATCGGTCTAAGACTCGGTCCCTGGTAAAAGTAATAAACATATGTTTAAAATACCGTCATTTTGGGGATAAAACAACGCCAATAATAAAAAGAAATGGTGGTCCCCTGTATTTATAAAAGTATTTAAAAGTAGCAAAATAATTTTTGGACCGATACCAAAATTATGGGTGGGGGGGTTGAAGAAAAAAAAAATATCGGACTAAGACTGGGTCCCTGGTAAAAGTAACAAACATATGTTTAAAATACCGTAATTTTTGGGGATAAAATAACGCCAATAATAAAAAGAAATGGTGGTCCCCTGTATTTATAAAAGTATTTAAAAGTAGCAAAATAATTTTTGGACCGATACCAAAATTATGGGTGGGGGTTGAAGAAAAAAAAATATCGGTCTAAGACTCGGTCCCTGGTAAAAGTAATAAACATATGTTTAAAATACCGTAATTTTTGGGGATAAAATAACGCAAATAATAAAAAGAAATTGTGGTCCCCTGACTTTATAAAAGTATTTAAAAGTCTCAAAATAATTTTTGGACCGATACCAAAATTATGGGTGGGGGGGTTGAAGAAAAAAAAAATATCGGACTAAGACTGGGTCCCTGGTAAAAGTAACAAACATATGTTTAAAATACCGTAATTTTTGGGGATAAAATAACGCCAATAATAAAAAGAAATGGTGGTCCCTGTATTTATAAAAGTATTTAAAAGTAGCAAAATAATTTTTGGACCGATACCAAAATTATGGGTGGGGGGGTTGAAGAAAAAAAAAATATCGGTCTAAGACTGGGTCCCTGGTAAAAGTAACAAACATATGTTTAAAATACCGTAATTTTTGGGGATAAAATAACGCCAATAATAAAAAGAAAATGGTGGTCCCCTGTATTTATAAAAGTATTTAAAAGTAGCAAAATAATTTTTGGACCGATACCAAAATTATGGGTGGGGGTTGAAGAAAAAAAAATATCGGTCTAGACTCGGTCCCTGGTAAAAGTAATAAACATATGTTTAAAATACCGTAATTTTTGGGGATAAAATAACGCAAATAATAAAAAGAAATTGTGGTCCCCCTGACTTTATAAAAGTATTTAAAAGTCACAAATAATTTTTGGACCGATACCAAAATTATGGGTGGGGGGTTGAAGAAAAAAAAAATATCGGACTAAGACTGGGTCCCTGGTAAAAGTAACAAACATATGTTTAAAATACCGTAATTTTTGGGGATAAAATAACGCCAATAATAAAAAGAAATGGTGGTCCCCGTATTTATAAAAGTATTTAAAAGTAGCAAAATAATTTTTGGACCGATACCAAAATTATGGGTGGGGGGGTTGAGAAAAAAAATATCGGACTCTAAGACTGGGTCCCTAGTAAAAGTAACAAACATATGTTTAAAATACCGTAATTTTTGGGGATAAAATAACGCCAATAATAAAAGAAAATGGTGGTCCCCTGTATTTATAAAAGTATTTAAAAGTAGCAAAATAATTTTTGGACCGATACCAAAATTATGGGTGGGGGTTGAAGAAAAAAAAATATCGGTCCTAAGACTGGGTCCCTGGTAAAAGTAATAAACATATGTTTAAAATACCGTAATTTTGGGGGATAAAATAACGGCAATAATAAAAAGAAATTGTGGTCCCCTGACTTTATAAAAGGATTTAAAAGTCTCAAAATAATTTTTGGACGATACCAAAATTATGGGTGGGGGGGGTTGAAGAAAAAAAAAATATCGGTCTAAGACTGGGTCCCTAGTAAAAGTAATAAACATATGTTTAAAATACCGTAATTTTTGGGGATAAAATAACGCCAATAATAAAAAGAAATGGTGGTCCCCTGACTTTATAAAAGTATTTAAAAGTAGCAAAATAATTTTTGGACCGATACCAAAATTATGGGTGGGGGTTGAAGAAAAAAAATATCGGTCCAAGACTCGGTCCCTGGTAAAAGTAATAAACATATGTTTAAAATACCGTAATTTTTGGGGTTAAAATGAAGCCAATAATGCCATTTTTGTACTCCCCTGTATTTACAGAAGTATTGAAATATATCGAAATAATTTTGGTACCGGTACCAAAATATTGGTATCGGGACAACACTACAAAAATAAGAAACGTATGTAAGAGATGTAAGACCTATTGAAAAGTATCAAAATAATTCGGTAGCGGTACCAAAATATTGGTATCGGGGCAACACTACTACGCAGTAGAGGTGGGGATCTCTGGGCACCTCACGATTCGATTATGACTACGATTCAGGCGCTACGATTCCGTCATTTCTTGTGATCATGTTTTGTTTACTTATGTTCCGTTTTGTTTTTGACTCCATTAGTTCCTGTTTTTGCGCACCCTGGTTTGTTTTAGTTTCCATGACAACTCATTAGTTTCCCCTGCCTCATTTGTTTGAAGTCACGCACCCGTTGTTAATCATGTCACTATCATTTAAGCCTGTAGTTGCCAGATAGTCGACATCACCATTTATTCACCCTTGATATACTCTTGATTCTCTTGATATCCCTGCTCGCTTTTTAACGTCAACAGTAAGTGTTTTTGTTTTTATGTCCACAGTTTAGTGAGTTTATTTTAGTTCATGTTTGCTACTTTTTGAGTGATTAATTCAATCATGTCATTACCTTCAGGCCTCGTCCAGTCCAGTCGCTTTGCATCATGGGAAAACAAACCCCGCCATAGTCCCCGTTACGACAGATTCGATTCAAAACCGATTATTGATGGATCTTTAACTTGTGTGTATTGGTGCAGTTCTACATTTTTTTCACTAAATAAATGTATATCAATTGCAACTTTAAAAGTAGTGAAGTGAATTATATTTATATAGCGCTTTTCTCTAGTGACTCAAGCGCTTTACTCCCACCAGGTCCTCCTCGTGCCTTATTTGGAGTTTGTTGGTGTTTTCCTGTGTGGTAGTGCTTTAGGACTTGTCTTGTGCTCTTATTTTGGTGTTTTCCTGTGTGTAGTGCTTTAGGACTTGTCTTGTGCTCTTATTTTGGTGTTTTCCTGTGTGTAGTGCTTTAGGACTTGTCTTGTGCTCTTATTTGGTGTTTCCTGTGTGTAGTGCTTTAGGACTTGTCTTGTGCTCTTATTTTGGTGTTTCCTGTGTGTAGTGCTTCAGGACTTGTCTTGTGCTCTTATTTTGGTGTTTTCCTGTGTGTAGTGCTTTAGGACTTGTCTTGTGCTCTTAGTTTGGAGTTTTCCTTGTGTAGTGCTTTAAGACTTGTCTTGTGCTCTTATTTGGTGTTTCCTGTGTGTAGTGCTTTAGGACTTGTCTTGTGCTCTTATTTTGGTGTTTTCCGTGTGTAGTGCTTTAGGACTTGTCTTGTGCTCTTATTTTGGTGTTTTCCTGTGTGTAGTGCTTTAGGACTTGTCTTGTGCTCTTATTTTGGTGTTTTCCCTGTGTGTAGTGCTTTAGGACTTGTCTTGTGCTCTTATTTTGGTGTTTTCCTGTGTGTAGGGTTTCAGGACTTGTCTTGTGCTCTTATTTTGTGTTTTCCTGTGTGTAGTGCTTTAGGACTTGTCTTGTGCTCTTATTTTGGTGTTTTCTGTGTGTAGTGCTTTAGGACTTGTCTTGTGCTCTTTTTTGGTGTTTTCCGTGTGTAGTGCTTTAGGACTTGTCTTGTGCTCTTATTTTGGTGTTTTCCCTGTGTGTAGTGCTTTAGGACTTGTCTTGTGCTCTTATTTGGTGTTTTCCTGTGTGTAGTGCTTTAGGACTTGTCTTGTGCTCTTATTTGGTGTTTTCCTGTGTGTAGTGTTTCAGACTTGTCTTGTGCTCTTATTTGGGTGTTTTCCTGTGTGTAGTGCTTTAGGACTTGTCTTGTGCTCTTATTTTGGTGTTTTCCTGTGTGTAGTGCTCCAGGACTTGTCTTGTGCTCTTATTTTGGTGTTTTCCTGTGTGTAGTGCTTTAGGACTTGTCTTGTGCTCTTATTTTGGTGTTTTCCTGTGTGTAGTGCTTTAGGACTTGTCTTGTGCTCTTATTTTGGTGTTTTCCTGTGTGTAGTGCTTTAGGACTTGTCCTTGTGCTCTTATTTTGGTGTTTTCCTGTGTGTAGTGTTCAGGACTTGTCTTGTGCTCTTATTTTGGTGTTTTCCTGTGTGTAGTGCTTTAGGACTTGTCTTGTGCTCTTATTTTGGTGTTTTCCTGTGTGTAGTGCTTTAGGACTTGTCTTGTGCTCTTATTTTGGTGTTTTCCTGTGTGTAGTGCTTCAGGACTTGTCTTGTGCTCTTATTTTGGTGTTTCCTGTGTGTAGTGCTTAGGGACTTGTCTTGTGCTCTTATTTTGGTGTTTTCCTGTGTGTAGTGCTTCAGACTGTCTTGTGCTCTTATTTTGGTGTTTTCTGTGTGTAGTGCTTTAAACTTGTCTTGTGCTCTTACTTTGGTGTTTTCCTACGTGTAGTGCTTTAGGACTAGTCTTGTGCTCTTATTTTGGTGTTTTCCCTGTGTGTAGTGCTTTAGGACTTGTCTTGTGCTCTTATTTTGGTGTTTTCCTGTGTGTAGTGCTTCAGACTTGTCTTGTGCTCTTATTTGGTGTTTTTCCCGTGTGTAGTGCTTTAGGACTTGTCTTGTGCTCTTATTTTGGTGTTTTCCTGTGTGTAGTGCTTTAGGACTTGTCCTTGTGCTCTTATTTGGTGTTTTCCTGTGTGTAGTGCTTTAGGACATGTCTTGTGCTCTTATTTTGGTGTTTTCCTGTGTGTAGTGTTTCAGGACTTGTCTTGTGCTCTTATTTGGTGTTTTCTGTGTGTAGTGCTTTAGGACTTGTCTTGTGCTCTTATTTTGGTGTTTTCCTGTGTGTAGTGCTTTAGGACTTGTCCTTGTGCTCTTATTTGGTGTTTTCCTGTGTGTAGTGTTTTCAGGACTTGTCTTGTGCTCTTATTTTGGTGTTTCCTGTGTGTAGTGCTTTAGGACTTGTCTTGTGCTCTTATTTTGGTGTTTTCCTGTGTGTAGTGTTTCAGGACTTGTCTTGTGCTCTTATTTTGGTGTTTTCCTGTGTGTAGTGCTTTAGGACATGTCTTGTGCTCTTATTTTGGTGTTTTCCTGTGTGTAGTGTTTCAGGACTTGTCTTGTGCTCTTATTTTGGTGTTTTCCTGTGTGTAGTGCTTTAGGACTTGTCTTGTGCTCTTATTTTGGTGTTTTTCCTGTGTGTAGTGCTTTAGGACTTGTCTGTGCTCTTATTTTTGGTGTTTTCCTGTGTGTAGTGTTCAGGACTTGTCTTGTGCTCTTATTTTGGTGTTTTCCTGTGTGTAGTGCTTTAGGACTTGTCTTGTGCCTCTTATTTTGGTGTTTTCCTGTGTGTAGTGCTTTAGGACTTGTCTTGTGCTCTTATTTTGGTGTTTTCCTGTGTGTAGTGTTTCAGGACATGTCTTGTGCTCCTTATTTTGGTGTTTTCCTGTGTGTAGTGCTTTAGGACTTGTCTTGTGCTCTTATTTTGGTGTTTTTCCTGTGTGTAGTGCTTTAGGACTTGTCTTGTGCTCTTATTTTGGTGTTTTCCTGTGTGTAGTGTTTCAGGACTTGTCTTGTGCTCTTATTTTGGTGTTTTCCTGTGTGTAGTGCTTTAGGACTTGTCTTGTGCTCTTATTTTGGTGTTTTCCTGTGTGTAGTGCTTTAGGACTTGTCTTGTGCTCTTATTTTGGTGTTTTCCTGTGTGTAGTGTTTCAGGACTTGTCTTGTGCTCTTATTTTGGTGTTTTTCCTGTGTGTAGTGCTTTAGGACTTGTCTTGTGCTCTTATTTTGGTGTTTTCCTGTGTGTAGTGTTTCAGGACTTGTCTTGTGCTCTTATTTTGGTGTTTTCCTGTGTGTAGTGCTTTAGGACTTGTCTTGTGCTCTTATTTTGGTGTTTTCCTGTGTGTAATGCTTTAGGACTTGTCTTGTGCTCTTATTTTGGTGTTTTCCTGTGTGTAGTGTTTCAGGACTTGTCTTGTGCTCTTATTTTGGTGTTTTCCTGTGTGTAGTGCTTTAGGACTTGTCTTGTGCTCTTATTTTGGTGTTTTCCTGTGTGTAGGGTTTCAGGACTTGTCTTTTGCTCTTATTTTGGTGTTTTCCTGTGTGTAGTGCTTTAGAGGACTTGTCTTGTGCTCTTATTTTGGTGTTTTCCTGTGTGTAGTGCTTCAGGACTTGTCTTGTGCTCTTATTTTGGTGTTTCCTGTGTGTAGTGCTTTAGGACTTGTCTTGTGCTCTTATTTTGGTGTTTTCCTGTGTGTAGTGCTTTAGGACTTGTCTTGTGCTCTTATTTTGGTGTTTTTCTGTGTGTAGTGCTTTAGGGCTTGTCTTGTGCTCTTATTTTGGTGTTTTCCTGTGTGTAGTGCTTTAGGACTTTGTCTTGGTGCTCTTATTTTGGTGTTTTCCTGTGTGTAGTGCTTTAGGACTTGTCTTGTGCTCTTATTTGGTGTTTTCCTGTGTGTAGTGTTTCAGGACTTGTCTTGTGCTCTTATTTTGGTGTTTTCCTGTGTGTAGTGCTTTAGGACTTGTCTTGTGCTCTTATTTGGTGTTTTCCTGTGTGTAGTGCTTCAGGACTTGTCTTGTGCTCTTATTTTGGTGTTTTCCTGTGTGTAGTGCTTAGGACTTGTCCTGTGGTCTTATTTTGGTGATTTCCTGTGTGTAGTGCTTTAAGACTTGTCTTGTGCTCTAATTTTGGTGTTTTCCTGTGTGTAGTGCTTTAGGACTTGTCTTGTGCTCTTATTTTGGTGTTTTCCCGTGTGTAGTGCTTTAGGACTTGTCTTGTGCTCTTATTTTGGTGTTTTCCTGTGTGTAGTGCTTTGTGACTTGTCTTGTGCTCTTATTTTGGTGTTTTCCTGTGTGTAGTGCTTTAGGAATTGTCTTGTGCTCTTATTTTGGTGTTCTCCTGTGTGTTGTGCTTTAGGACTTGTCTTGTGCTCTTACTTTGGTGTTTTCCTACGTGTAGTGCTTTAGGACTAGTCTTGTGCTCTTATTTTGGTGTTTTCCCGTGTGTAGTGCTTTAGGACTTGTCTTGTGCTCTTATTTTGGTGTTTTCCTGTGTGTAGTGCTTCAGGACTTGTCTTGTGCTCTTATTTTGGTGTTTTTTCCCGTGTGTAGTGCTTTAGGACTTGTCTTGTGCTCTTATTTTGGTGTTTTCCTGTGTGTAGTGCTTTAGGACTTGTCCTTGTGCTCTTATTTTGGTGTTTTTCCTGTGTGTAGTGCTTTAGGACATGTCTTGTGCTCTATTTTGGTGTTTTCCTGTGTGTAGTGTTTCAGGACTTGTCTTGTGCTCTTATTTAGGTGTTTTCCTGTGTGTAGTGCTTTAGGACTTGTCTTGTGCTCTTATTTTGGTGTTTTTCCTGTGTGTAGTGCTTTAGGACTTGTCTTGTACTCTTATTTTGGTGTTTTCCTGTGTGTAGTGTTTCAGGACTTGTCTTGTGCTCTTATTTTGGTGTTTTCCTGTGTGTAGTGCTTTAGGACTTGTCTTGTGCTCTTATTTTGGTGTTTTCCTGTGTGTAGTGTTTCAGGACTTGTATTGTGCTCTTATTTTGGTGTTTTCCTGTGTGTAGTGCTTTAGGACTTGTCTTGTGCTCTTATTTTGGTGTTTTCCTGTGTGTAGTGCTTTAGGACATGTCTTGTGCTCTTATTTTGGTGTTTTCCTGTGTGTAGTGTTTCAGGACTTGTCTTGTGCTCTATTTTGGTGTTTTCCTGTGTGTAGTGCTTTAGGACTTTCTTGTGCTCTATTTTGGTGTTTTTCCTGTGTGTAGTGCTTAGGACTTGTCTTGTGCTCTTATTTTGGTGTTTTCCTGTGTGTAGTGTTTAGGACTTGTCTTGTGCTCTTATTTTGGTGTTTTCCTGTGTGTAGTGTTTCAGACTTGTCTTGTGCTCTTATTTTGGTGTTTTCCTGTGTGTAGTGCTTTAGGACTTGTCTTGTGCTCTTATTTTGGTGTTTTCCTGTGTGTAGTGCTTTAGGACATGTCTTGTGCTCTTATTTTGGTGTTTTCCTGTGTGTAGTGTTTCAGGACTTGTCTTGTGCTCTTATTTTGGTGTTTTCCTGTGTGTAGTGCTTTAGGACTTGTCTTGTGCTCTTATTTTGGTGTTTTTCCTGTGTGTAGTGCTTTAGGACTTGTCTTGTGCTCTTATTTTGGTGTTTTCCTGTGTGTAGTGTTTCAGGACTTGTCTTGTGCTCTTATTTTGGTGTTTTCCTGTGTGTAGTGCTTTAGGACTTGTCTTGTGCTCTTATTTTGGTGTTTTCCTGTGTGTAGTGCTTTAGGACTTGTCTTGTGCTCTTATTTTGGTGTTTTCCTGTGTGTAGTGTTTCAGGACTTGTCTTGTGCTCTTATTTTGGTGTTTTCCTGTGTGTAGTGCTTTAGGACTTGTCTTGTGCTCTTATTTTGGTGTTTTCCTGTGTGTAGTGTTTCAGGACTTGTCTTGTGCTCTTATTTTGGTGTTTTCCTGTGTGTAGTGCTTTAGGACTTGTCTTGTGCTCTTATTTTGGTGTTTTCCTGTGTGTAGTGCTTTAGGACTTGTCTTGTGCTCTTATTTTGGTGTTTTTCCTGTGTGTAGTGTTTCAGGACTTGTCTTGTGCTCTTATTTTGGTGTTTTCCTGTGTGTAGTGCTTTAAGACTTGTCTTGTGCTCTTATTTTGGTGTTTTCCTGTGTGTAGGGTTTCAGGACTTGTCTTTTGCTCTTATTTTGGTGTTTTCCTGTGTGTAGTGCTTTAGGACTTGTCTTGTGCTCTTATTTTGGTGTTTTCCTGTGTGTAGTGCTTCAGGACTTGTCTTGTGCTCTTATTTTGGTGTTTTCCTGTGTGTAGTGCTTTAGGACTTGTCTTGTGCTCTTATTTTGGTGTTTTCCTGTGTGTAGTGCTTTAAGACTTGTCTTGTGCTCTTATTTTGGTGTTTTTCTGTGTGTAGTGCTTTAGGGCTTGTCTTGTGCTCTTATTTTGGTGTTTTCCTGTGTGTAGTGCTTTAGGACTTGTCTTGTGCTCTTATTTTGGTGTTTTCCCTGTGTGTAGTGCTTTAGGACTTGTCTTGTGCTCTTATTTTGGTGTTTTCCTGTGTGTAGTGTTTCAGGACTTGTCTTGTGCTCTTATTTTGGTGTTTTCCTGTGTGTAGTGCTTTAGGACTTGTCTTGTGCTCTTATTTTGGTGTTTTCCTGTGTGTAGTGCTTCAGGACTTGTCTTGTGGTCTTATTTTGGTGATTTCCTGTGTGTAGTGCTTTAAGACTTGTCTTGTGCTCTAATTTTGGTGTTTTCCTGTGTGTAGTGCTTTAGGACTTGTCTTGTGCTCTTATTTTGGTGTTTTCCCGTGTGTAGTGCTTTAGGACTTGTCTTGTGCTCTTATTTTGGTGTTTTCCTGTGTGTAGTGCTTTGTGACTTGTCTTGTGCTCTTATTTTGGTGTTTTCCTGTGTGTAGTGCTTTAGGAATTGTCTTGTGCTCTTATTTTGGTGTTCTCCTGTGTGTTGTGCTTTAGGACTTGTCTTGTGCTCTTACTTTGGTGTTTTCCTACGTGTAGTGCTTTAGGACTAGTCTTGTGCTCTTATTTTGGTGTTTTCCCGTGTGTAGTGCTTTAGGACTTGTCTTGTGCTCTTATTTTGGTGTTTTCCTGTGTGTAGTGCTTCAGGACTTGTCTTGTGCTCTTATT
Organism: Nerophis ophidion; assembly: GCF_033978795.1. NCBI lineage: Eukaryota > Metazoa > Chordata > Actinopteri > Syngnathiformes > Syngnathidae > Nerophis > Nerophis ophidion. Next base: position 5,409,653 of record NC_084624.1, read on the forward strand.
TTGGTGTTTTTCCCGTGTGTAGTGCTTTAGGACTTGTCTTGTGCTCTTATTTTGGTGTTTTCCTGTGTGTAGTGCTTTAGGACTTGTCTTGTGCTCTTATTTTGGTGTTTTCCTGTGTGTAGTGCTTTAGGACATGTCTTGTGCTCTTATTTTGGTGTTTTCCTGTGTGTAGTGTTTCAGGACTTGTCTTGTGCTCTTATTTTGGTGTTTTCCTGTGTGTAGTGCTTTAGGACTTGTCTTGTGCTCTTATTTTGGTGTATTTCCTGTGTGTAGTGCTTTAGGACATGTCTTGTGCTCTTATTTTGGTGTTTTCCTGTGTGTAGTGTTTCAGGACTTGTCTTGTGCTCTTATTTTGGTGTTTTCCTGTGTGTAGTGCTTTAGGACTTGTCTTGTGCTCTTATTTTGGTGTTTTCCTGTGTGTAGTGTTTCAGGACTTGTCTTGTGCTCTTATTTTGGTGTTTTCCTGTGTGTAGTGCTTTAGGACTTGTCTTGTGCTCTTATTTTGGTGTTTTCCTGTGTGTAGTGCTTTAGGACATGTCTTGTGCTCTTATTTTGGTGTTTTCCTGTGTGTAGTGTTTCAGGACTTGTCTTGTGCTCTTATTTTGGTGTTTTCCTGTGTGTAGTGCTTTAGGACTTGTCTTGTGCTCTTATTTTGGTGTTTTTCCTGTGTGTAGTGCTTTAGGACTTGTCTTGTGCTCTTATTTTGGTGTTTTCCTGTGTGTAGTGTTTCAGGACTTGTCTTGTGCTCTTATTTTGGTGTTTTCCTGTGTGTAGTGCTTTAGGACTTGTCTTGTGCTCTTATTTTGGTGTTTTCCTGTGTGTAGTGCTTCAGGACTTGTCTTGTGCTCTTATTTTGGTGTTTTCCTGTGTGTAGTGCTTTAGGACTTGTCTTGTGCTCTTATTTTGGTGTTTTCCTGTGTGTAGTGCTTTAAGACTTGTCTTGTGCTCTTATTTTGGTGTTTTCCTGTGTGTTGTGCTTTAGGGCTTGTCTTTTGCTCTTATTTTGGTGCTTTCCTGTGTGTAGTGCTTTAGGACTTGTCTTGTGCTCTTATTTTGGTGTTTTCCTGTGTGTAGTGCTTTAGGACTTGTCTTGTGCTCTTATTTTGGTGTTTTCCTGTGTGTAGTGTTTCAGGACTTGTCTTGTGCTCTTATTTGGTGTTTTCCTGTGTGTAGTGCTTAGGGACTTGTCTTGTGCTCTAATTTTGGTGTTTTCCTGTGTGTAGTGCTTTAGGACTTGTCTTGTGCTCTTATTTTGGTGTTTTCCTGTGTGTAGTGCTTTAGGACTTGTCATGTGCTCTTATTTTGGTGTTTTCCCGTGTGTAGTGCTTTAGGACTTGTCTTGTGCTCTTATTTTGGTGTTTTCCTGTGTGTAGTGCTTTAGGACTTGTCTTGTGCTCTTATTTTGGTGTTTTTCCTGTCGTGTAGTGCTTTAGGACTTGTCTTGTGCTCTTATTTTGGTGTTTTCCCGTGTGTAGTGCTTTAGGACTTGTCTTGTGCTCTTATTTTGGTGTTTCCTGTGTGTAGTGCTTTAGGAATTGTCTTGTGCTCTTATTTTGGTGTTCTCCTGTGTGTAGTGCTTTAGGAATTGTCTTGTGCTCTTATTTTGGCGTTCTCCTGTGTGTAGTGCTTTAGGCTTGTCTTGTGCTCTTATTTTGGTGTTTTCCTACGTGTAGTGCTTAAGGACTAGTCTTGTGCTCTTATTTTGGTGTTTTTCCCGTGTGTAGTGCTTCAGGACTTGTCTTGTGCTCTTATTTTGGTGTTTTTTCCCCGTGTGTAGTGTTTTAGGACTTGTCTTGTGCTCTTATTTTGGTGTTTTCCTGTGTGTAGTGCTTTAGGACTTGTCCTTGTGCTCTTATTTTGGTTTTTTCCTGTGTGTAGTGCTTTAGGACTTGTCTTGTGCTCTTATTTTGGTGTTTTCCTGTGTGTAGTGCTTTAGGACTTGTCTTGTGCTCTTATTTTGGTGTTTTCCTGTGTGTAGTGCTTCAGGACTTGTCATGTGCTCTTATTTTGGTGTTTTCCTGTGTGTAGTGCTTCAGGACTTGTCTTGTGCTCTTATTTTGGTGTTTTCCTGTGTGTAGTGCTTTAGGAATTGTCTTGTGCTCTTATTTTGGTGTTCTCCTGTGTGTTGTGCTTTAGGACTTGTCTTGTGCTCTTATTTTGGTGTTTTTCCCGTGTGTAGTGTTTTAGGACTTGTCTTGTGCTCTTATTTTGGTGTTTTTCCCGGTGGTAGTGCTTTAGACTTGTTTTGTGCTCTTATTTTGGGTGTTTTCCTGTGTGTAGTGCTTTAGGACTTGTCTTTTGCTCTTATTTTGGTGTTTTCCTGTGTGTAGTGCTTTAGGACTTGTCTTGTGCTCTTATTTTGGTGTTTTCCTGTGTGTAGTGCTTCAGGACTAGTCTTGTGCTCTTATTTTGGTGTTTTCCTGTGTGTAGTGCTTTAGGACTTGTCTTGTGCTCTTATTTTGGTGTTTTCCTGTGTGTAGTGCTTTAAGACTTGTCTTGTGCTCTTATTTTGGTGTTTTCCCGTGTGTAGTGCTTTAGGAATTGTCTTGTGCTCTATTTTGGTGTTTCCTGTGTGTAGTGCTTTAGGACTTGTCTTGTGCTCTAATTTTGGTGTTTTCCTGTGTGTAGTGCTTTAGGACTTGTCTTGTGCTCTTATTTTGGTGTTTTCCTGTGTGTAGTGCTTTAGGGACTTGTCATGTGCTCTTATTTTGGTGTTTTCCCGTGTGTAGTGCTTTAGGACTTGTCTTGTGCTCTTATTTTGGTGTTTTCCTGTGTGTAGTGCTTTAGGACTTGTCTTGTGCTCTTATTTTGGTGTTTTCCTGTGTGTAATGCTTTAGGACTTGTCTTGTGCTCTTATTTTGGTGTTTTCCCCGTGTGTAGTGCTTTAGGACTTGTCTTGTGCTCTTATTTTGGTGTTTTCCTGTGTGTAGTGCTTTAGGAATTGTCTTGTGCTCTTATTTTGGTGTTCTCCTGTGTGTAGTGCTTTAGGAATTGTCTTGTGCTCTTATTTTGGTGTTCTCCTGTGTGTTGTGCTTTAGGACTTGTCTTGTGCTCTTATTTTGGTGTTTTCCTACGTGTAGTGCTTAAGGAGTAGTCTTGTGCTCTTATTTTGGTGTTTTCCCGTGTGTAGTGCTTCAGGACTTGTCTTGTGCTCTTATTTTTGGTGTTTTTCCCGTGTGTAGTGTTTTAGGACTTGTCTTGTGCTCTTATTTTGGTGTTTTCCTGTGTGTAGTGCTTTAGGACTTGTCTTGTGCTCTTATTTTGGTTTTTTCCTGTGTGTAGTGCTTTAGGACTTGTCTTGTGCTCTTATTTTGGTGTTTTCCTGTGTGTAGTGCTTTAGGACTTGTCTTGTGCTCTTATTTTGGTGTTTTCCTGTGTGTAGTGCTTCAGGACTTGTCATGTGCTCTTATTTTGGTGTTTTTCCTGTGTGTAGTGCTTCAGGACTTGTCTTGTGCTCTTATTTTGGTGTTTTCCTGTGTGTAGTGCTTTAGGAATTGTCTTGTGCTCTTATTTTGGTGTTCTCCTGTGTGTTGTGCTTTAGGACTTGTCTTGTGCTCTTATTTTGGTGTTTTTCCGTGTGTAGTGTTTTAGGACTTGTCTTGTGCTCTTATTTTGGTGTTTTTCCCGTGTGTAGTGCTTTAGGACTTGTTTTGTGCTCTTATTTTGGTGTTTTCCTGTGTGTAGTGCTTTAGGACTTGTCTTGTGCTCTTATTTTGGTGTTTTCTGTGTGTAGTGCTTTAGGACTTGTCTTGTGCTCTTATTTTGGTGTTTTCCTGTGTGTAGTGCTTCAGGACTTGTCTTGTGCTCTTATTTTGGTGTTTTCCTGTGTGTAGTGCTTTAGGACTTGTCTTGTGCTCTTATTTTGGTGTTTTCCTGTGTGTAGTGCTTTAAGACTTGTCTTGTGCTCTTATTTTGGTGTTTTCCCGTGTGTAGTGCTTTAGGAATTGTCTTGTGCTCTTATTTTGGTGTTTTCCTGTGTGTAGTGCTTTGTGACGTGTCTTGTGCTCTTATTTTGGTGTTTTCCTGTGTGTAGTGCTTTAGGAATTGTCTTGTGCTCTTATTTTGGTGTTCTCCTGTGTGTTGTGCTTTAGGACTTGTCTTGTGCTCTTATTTTGGTGTTTTCCTACGTGTAGTGCTTAAGGACTAGTCTTGTGCTCTTATTTTGGTGTTTTCCCGTGTGTAGTGCTTTAGGACTTGTCTTGTGGTCTTATTTTGGTGTTTTCCTGTGTGTAGTGCTTTAGGACTTGTCTTGTGCTCTTATTTTGGTGTTTTCCTGTGTGTAGTGCTTTAGGACTTGTCTTGTGCTCTTATTTTGGTCTTTTCCTGTGTGTAGTGCTTTAGGACTTGTCTTGTGCTCATATTTGGTGTTTTCCTGTGTGTAGTGCTTTAGGACTTGTCTTGTGCTCTTATTTTGGTGTTTTCCTGTGTGTAGTGCTTTAGGACTTGTCTTGTGCTCTTATTTTGGTGTTTTCCTGTGTGTAGTGCTTTAGGACTTGTCTTGTGCTCATATTTTGGTGTTTTCCTATGTGTAGTGCTTCAGGACTTGTCTTGTGCTCTTATTTTGGTGTTTTCCTGTGTGTAGTGCTTTAGGAGTTGTCTTGTGCTCTTATTTTGGTGTTTTCCTGTGTGTAGTGCTTCAGGACTTGTCTTGTGCTCTTATTTTGGTGTTTTCCTGTGTGTAGTGCTTTAGGACTTGTCTTGTGCTCTTATTTTGGTGTTTTCCTGTGTGTAGTGCTTTAGGACTTGTCTTGTGCTCTTATTTTGGTGTTTTCCTGTGTGTAGTGCTTTAGGAATTGTCTTGTGCTCTTATTTTGGTGTTCTCCTGTGTGTAGTGCTTTAGGGCTTGTCTTGTGCTCTTATTTTGGTGTTTTCCTACGTGTAGTGCTTTAGGACTAGTCTTGTGCTCTTATTTTGGTGTTTTCCCGTGTGTAGTGCTTCAGGACTTGTCTTGTGCTCTTATTTTGGTGTTTTTCCCGTGTGTAGTGCTTTAGGACTTGTCTTGTGCTCTTATTTTGGTGTTTTCCTGTGTGTAGTGCTTTAGGACTTGTCTTGTGCTCTTATTTTGTTTTTTTCCTGTGTGTAGTGCTTTAGGACTTGTCTTGTGCTCTTATTTTGGTGTTTTCCTGTGTGTAGTGCTTTAGGACTTGTCTTGTGCTCTTATTTTGGTGTTTTCCTGTGTGTAGTGCTTCATGATTTGTCATGTGCTCTTATTTGGTGTTTTCCTGTGTGTAGTGCTTTAGGACTTGTCTTGTGCTCTTATTTTGGGCTTTTTCCTGTGTGTAGTGCTTAGGACTTGTCTTGTGCTCTTATTTTGGTGTTTCCTGTGTGTAGTGCTTTAGGACTTGTCTTGTGCTCTTATTTTGGTGTTTTCCTGTGTGTAGTGCTTTAGGACTTGTCTTGTGCTCTTATTTTGGTGTTTTCCCGTGTGTAGTGCTTTAGGACTTGTCTTGTGCTCTTATTTTGGTGTTTTCCTGTGTGTAGTGCTTTAGGACTTGTCTTGTGCTCTTATTTTGGTGTTTTTCCTGTGTGTAGTGCTTTAGGACTTGTCTTGTGCTCTTATTTTGGTGTTTTCCCGTGTGTAGTGCTTTAGGAATTGTCTTGTGCTCTTATTTTGGTGTTTTCCTGTGTGTAGTGCTTTGTGACTTGTCTTGTGCTCTTATTTTTGGTGTTTTCCTGTGTGTAGTGCTTTAGGAATTGTCTTGTGCTCTTATTTTGGTGTTCTCCTGTGTGTTGTGCTTAGGACTTGTCTTGTGCTCTTATTTTGGTGTTTTCCTACGTGTAGTGCTTAAGGACTAGTCTTGTGCTCTTATTTTGGTGTTTTCCCGGGTGTAGTGCTTCAGGACTTGTCTTGTGCTCTTATTTTGGTGTTTTCCTGTGTGTAGTGCTTTAGGACTTGTCTTGTGCTCTTATTTTGGTTTTTTTCCTGTGTGTAGTGCTTTAGGACTTGTCTTGTGCTCTTATTTTGGTGTTTTCCTGTGTGTAGTGCTTCAGGACTTGGCATCGTGCTCTTATTTTGGTGTTTTCCTGTGTGTAGTGCTTCAGGACTTGTCTTGTGCTCTTATTTTGGTGTTTTTCCTGTGTGTAGTGCTTTAGGACTTGTCATGTGCTCTATTTTGGTGTTTTCCTGTGTGTAGTGCTTTAGGACTTGTCTTGTGCTCTTATTTTGGGCTTTTTCCTGTGTGTAGTGCTTTAGGACTTGTTTTGTGCTCTTATTTTGGTGTTTTCCTGTGTGTAGTGCTTTAGGACTTGTCTTGTGCTCTTATTTTGGTGTTTTCCTGTGTGTAGTGCTTTAAGACTTGTCCTTGTGCTCTTATTTTGGTGTTTTCCCGTGTGTAGTGCTTTAGGACTTGTCTTGTGCTCTTATTTTGGTGTTTTTCCTGTGTGTAGTGCTTTAGGACTTGTCTTGTGCTCTTATTTTGGTGTTTTCCTGTGTGTAGTGCTTTGTGACTTGTCTTGTGCTCTTATTTTGGTGTTTTCCTGTGTGTTGTGCTTTAGGACTTGTCTTGTGCTCTTATTTTGGGTGTTTTCCTACGTGTAGTGCTTAAGGACTAGTCTTGTGCTCTTATTTTGGTGTTTTCCCGTGTGTAGTGCTTCAGGACTTGTCTTGTGCTCTTATTTGGTGTTTTTCCCGTGTGTAGTGTTTTAGGACTTGTCTTGTGCTCTTATTTTGGTGTTTTCTGTGTGTAGTGCTTTAGGACTTGTCTTGTGCTATTATTTTGTTTTTTTCCTGTGTGTAGTGCTTTAGACTTGTCTTGTGCTCTTATTTTGGTGTTTTCCTGTGTGTAGTGCTTTAGGACTTGTTTTGTGCTCTTATTTTGGTGTTTTCCTGTGTGTAGTGCTTTAGGACTTGTCTTGTGCTCTTATTTTGGTGTTTTCCTGTGTGTAGTGCTTTAGGACTTGTCTTGTGCTCTTATTTTGGTGTTTTCCTGTGTGTAGTGCTTCAGGACTTGTCTTGTGCTCTTATTTTGGTGTTTTCCTGTGTGTAGTGCTTTAGGACTTTGTCTTGTGCTCTTATTTTGGTGTTTTCCTGTGTGTAGTGCTTTAAGACTTGTCTTGTGCTCTTATTTTGGTTTTTTCCTGTGTGTAGTGCTTTAGGGCTTGTCTTGTGCTCTTATTTTGGTGTTTTCCTGTGTGTAGTGGCTTTAGGACCTTGTCTTGTGCTCTTATTTTGGTGTTTTCCTGTGTGTAGTGCTTTAGGACTTTGTCTTGTGCTCTTATTTTGGTGTTTTCCTGTGTGTAGTGTTTCAGGACTTGTCTTATGCTCTTATTTTGGTGGTTTTCCTGTGTGTAGTGCTTTAGGACTTGTCTTGTGCTCTTATTTTGGTGTTTTCCTGTGTGTAGTGCTTCAGGACTTGTCTTGTGCTCTTATTTTGGTGTTTTCTGTGTGTAGTGCTTTAGGACTTGTCTTGTGCTCTTATTTTGGTGTTTTCCTGTGTGTAAGTGCTTTAGGACTTGTCTTGTGCTCTTATTTTGGTGTTTTCCCGTGTGTAGTGCTTTAGGACTTGTCTTGTGCTCTTATTTTGGTCTTTTCCTGTGTGTAGTGCTTTAGGACTTGTCTTGTGCTCATATTTTGGTGTTTTCCTGTGTGTAGTGCTTTAGGACTTGTCTTGTGCTCTTATTTTGGTGTTTTCCTGTGTGTAGTGCTTTAGGACTTGTCTTGTGCTCTTATTTGGTGTTTTCCTGTGTGTAGTGCTTTAGGACTTGTCTTGTGCTCATATTTTGGTGTTTTCCTATGTGTAGTGCTTCAGGACTTGTCTTGTGCTCTTATTTGGTGTTTTCCTGTGTGTAGTGCTTTAGGACTTGTCTTGTGCTCTTATTTTGGTGTTTTCTGTGTGTAGTGCTTTAGGACTTGTCTTGTGCTCATATTTTGGTGTTTTCCTGTGTGTAATGCTTCAGGACTTGTCTTGTGCTCTTATTTTGGTGTTTTCCTGTGTGTAGTGCTTTAGGACTTGTCTTGTGCTCTTATTTTGGTGTTTTCCTGTGTGTAGTGCTTTTAGGAATTGTCTTGTGCTCTTTTTTGGTGTTCTCCTGTGTGTTGTGCTTTAGGACTTGTCTTGTGCTCTTATTTTGGTGTTTTCCTACGTGTAGTGCTTTAGGACTAGTCCTTGTGCTCTTATTTGGTGTTTTCCCGTGTGTAGTGCTTCAGGACTTGTCTTGTGCTCTTATTTTGGTGTTTTTCCCGTGTGTAGTGCTTTAGGACTTGTCTTGTGCTCTTATTTTGGTGTTTTCCTGTGTGTAGTGCTTTAGGACTTGTCTTGTGCTCTTATTTTGGTTTTTTCCTGTGTGTAGTGCTTTAGGACTTGTCTTGTGCTCTTATTTTGGTGTTTTAATGTGTGTAGTGCTTTAGGACTTGTCTTGTGCTCTTATTTTGGTGTTTTCTGTGTGTAGTGCTTTAGGACTTGTCTTGTGCTCTTATTTTGGTGTTTTTCCTGTGTGTAGTGCTTTAGGACTTGTCTTGTGCTCTTATTTTGGTGTTTTCCTGTGTGTAGTGCTTTAGGACTTGTCTTGTGCTCTTATTTTGGTGTTTTCCTGTGTTTAGTGCTTTAGGACTTGTCTTGTGCTCTTATTTTGGTGTTTTCCTGTGTGTAGTGTTTCAGGACTTGTCTTGTGCTCTTATTTTGGTGTTTTCCTGTGTGGTAATGCTTTAGGACTTGTCTTGTGCTCTTATTTGGTGTTTTCCTGTGTGTAGTGCTTTAGGACTTGTCTTGTGCTCTTATTTTTGTGTTTTCCTGTGTGTAGTGTTTCAGGACTTGTCTCGTGCTCTTATTTTGGTGTTTTCCTGTGTGTAGTGTTTCAGGACTTGTCTTGTGCTCTTATTTTGGTGTTTTCCTGTGTGTAATGCTTTAGGACTTGTCTTGTGCTCTTATTTTGGTGTTTTCCTGTGTGTAGTGCTTTAGGACTTGTCTTGTGCTCTTATTTTGGTGTTTTCCTGTGTGTAGTGCTTTAGGACTTGTCTTGTGCTCTTATTTTGGTGTTTTTCCTGTGTGTAGTGCTTTAGGACTTGTCTTGTGCTCTTATTTTGGTGTTTTCCTGTGTGTAGTGTTTCAGGACTTGTCTTGTGCTCTTATTTTGGTGTTTTCCTGTGTGTAGTGCTTTAGGACTTGTCTTGTGCTCTATTTTGGTGTTTTCCTGTGTGTAGTGCTTCAGGACTTGTCTTGTGCTCTTATTTTGGTGTTTTTCCTGTGTGTAGTGCTTTAGGACTTGTCTTGTGCTCTTATTTGGTGTTTTCCTGTGTGTAGTGCTTTAAGACTTGTCTTGTGCTCTTATTTTGGTGTTTTCCTGTGTGTAGTGCTTTAGGGCTTGTCTTGTGCTCTTATTTTGGTGCTTTCTGTGTGTAGTGCTTTAGGACTTGTCTTGTGCTCTTATTTTGGTGTTTTCCTGTGTGTAGTGCTTTAGGACTTGTCTTGTGCTCTTATTTTGGTGTTTTCCTGTGTGTAGTGTTTCAGGACTTGTCTTGTGCTCTTATTTTGGGGTTTTCCTGTGTGTAGTGCTTCAGGACTTGTCTTGTGCTCTAATTTTGGTGTTTTCCTGTGTGTAGTGCTTTAGGACTTGTCTTGTGCTCTTATTTTGGTGTTTTCCTGTGTGTAGTGCTTTAGGACTTGTCTTGTGCTCTTATTTTGGTGTTTTCCCGTGTGTAGTGCTTTAGGACTTGTCTTGTGCTCTTATTTTGGTGTTTTCCTGTGTGTAGTGCTTTAGGACTTGTCTTGTGCTCTTATTTTGGTGTTTTTCCTGTGTGTAGTGCTTTAGGACTTGTCTTGTGCTCTTATTTTGGTGTTTTCCCGTGTGTAGTGCTTTAGGAATTGTCTTGTGCTCTTATTTTGGTGTTTTCCTGTGTGTAGTGCTTTGTGACTTGTCTTGTGCTCTTATTTTGGTGTTTTCCTGTGTGTAGTGCTTTAGGAATTGTCTTGTGCTCTTATTTTGGTGTTCTCCTGTGTGTTGTGCTTTAGGACTTGTCTTGTGCTCTTATTTTGGTGTTTTCCTACGTGTAGTGCTTAAGGACTAGTCTTGTGCTCTTATTTTGGTGTTTTCCCGTGTGTAGTGCTTCAGGACTTGTCTTGTGCACTTATTTTGGTGTTTTTCCCGTGTGTAGTGTTTTAGGACTTGTCTTGTGCTCTTATTTTGGTGTTTTCCTGTGTGTAGTGCTTTAGGACTTGTCTTGTGCTCTTATTTTGGTTTTTTCCTGTGTGTAGTGCTTTAGGACTTGTCTTGTGCTCTTATTTTGGTGTTTTCCTGTGTGTAGTGCTTTAGGACTTGTCTTGTGCTCTTATTTTGGTGTTTTCCTGTGTGTAGTGCTTCAGGACTTGTCATGTGCTCTTATTTTGGTGTTTTCCTGTGTGTAGTGCTTCAGGACTTGTCTTGTGCTCTTATTTTGGTGTTTTTCCTGTGTGTAGTGCTTTAGGACTTGTCATGTGCTCTTATTTTGGTGTTTTCCTGTGTGTAGTGCTTTAGGACTTGTCTTGTGCTCTTATTTTGGGCTTTTTCCTGTGTGTAGTGCTTTAGGACTTGTTTTGTGCTCTTATTTTGGTGTTTTCCTGTGTGTAGTGCTTTAGGACTTCTCTTGTGCTCTTATTTTGGTGTTTTCCTGTGTGTAGTGCTTTAGGACTTGTCTTGTGCTCTTATTTTGGTGTTTTCCTGTGTGTAGTGTTTCAGGACTTGTCTTGTGCTCTTATTTTGGTGTTTTCCTGTGTGTAATGCTTTAGGACTTGTCTTGTGCTCTTATTTTGGTGTTTTCCTGTGTGTAGTGCTTTAGGACTTGTCTTGTGCTCTTATTTTGGTGTTTTCCTGTGTGTAGTGCTTTAGGACTTGTCTTGTGCTCTTATTTTGGTGTTTTTCCTGTGTGTAGTGCTTTAGGACTTGTCTTGTGCTCTTATTTTGGTGTTTTCCTGTGTGTAGTGTTTCAGGACTTGTCTTGTGCTCTTATTTTGGTGTTTTCCTGTGTGTAGTGCTTTAGGACTTGTCTTGTGCTCTTATTTTGGTGTTTTCCTGTGTGTAGTGCTTCAGGACTTGTCATGTGCTCTTATTTTGGTGTTTTCCTGTGTGTAGTGCTTCAGGACTTGTCTTGTGCTCTTATTTTGGTGTTTTTCCTGTGTGTAGTGCTTTAGGACTTGTCATGTGCTCTTATTTTGGTGTTTTCCTGTGTGTAGTGCTTTAGGACTTGTCTTGTGCTCTTATTTTGGGCTTTTTCCTGTGTGTAGTGCTTTAGGACTTGTTTTGTGCTCTTATTTTGGTGTTTTCCTGTGTGTAGTGCTTTAGGACTTCTCTTGTGCTCTTATTTTGGTGTTTTCCTGTGTGTAGTGCTTTAGGACTTGTCTTGTGCTCTTATTTTGGTGTTTTCCTGTGTGTAGTGCTTCAGGACTTGTCTTGTGCTCTTATTTTGGTGTTTTCCTGTGTGTAGTGCTTTAGGACTTGTCTTGTGCTCTTATTTTGGTGTTTTCCTGTGTGTAGTGCTTTAAGACTTGTCTTGTGCTCTTATTTTGGTGTTTTCCCGTGTGTAGTGCTTTAGGAATTGTCTTGTGCTCTTATTTTGGTGTTTTCCTGTGTGTAGTGCTTTGTGACTTGTCTTGTGCTCTTATTTTGGTGTTTTCCTGTGTGTGTAGTGCTTTAGGAATTGTCTTGTGCTCTTATTTTGGTGTTCTCCTGTGTGTTGTGCTTTAGGACTTGTCTTGTGCTCTTATTTTGGTGTTTTCCTACGTGTAGTGCTTAAGGACTAGTCTTGTGCTCTTATTTTGGTGTTTTCCCGTGTGTAGTGCTTCAGGACTTGTCTTGTGCTCTTATTTTGGTGTTTTTCCCGTGTGTAATGTTTTAGGACTTGTCTTGTGCTCTTATTTTGGTGTTTTCCTGTGTGTAGTGCTTTAGGACTTGTCTTGTGCTATTATTTTGGTTTTTTCCTGTGTGTAGTGCTTTAGGACTTGTCTTGTGCTCTTATTTTGGTGTTTTCCTGTGTGTAGTGCTTTAGGACTTGTTTTGTGCTCTTATTTTGGTGTTTTCCTGTGTGTAGTGCTTTAGGACTTGTCTTGTGCTCTTATTTTGGTGTTTTCCTGTGTGTAGTGCTTTAGGACTTGTCTTGTGCTCTTATTTTGGTGTTTTCCTGTGTGTAGTGCTTCAGGACTTGTCTTGTGCTCTTATTTTGGTGTTTTCCTGTGTGTAGTGCTTTAGGACTTGTCTTGTGCTCTTATTTTGGTGTCTTCCTGTGTGTAGTGCTTTAAGACTTGTCTTGTGCTCTTATTTTGGTTTTTTCCTGTGTGTAGTGCTTTAGGGCTTGTCTTGTGCTCTTATTTTGGTGTTTTCCTGTGTGTAGTGCTTTAGGACTTGTCTTGTGCTCTTATTTTGGTGTTTTCCTGTGTGTAGTGCTTTAGGACTTGTCTTGTGCTCTTATTTTGGTGTTTTCCTGTGTGTAGTGTTTCAGGACTTGTCTTATGCTCTTATTTTGGTGTTTTCCTGTGTGTAGTGCTTTAGGACTTGTCTTGTGCTCTTATTTTGGTGTTTTCCTGTGTGTAGTGCTTCAGGACTTGTCTTGTGCTCTTATTTTGGTGTTTTCCTGTGTGTAGTGCTTTAGGACTTGTCTTGTGGTCTTATTTTGGTGTTTTCCTGTGTGTAGTGCTTTAGGACTTGTCTTGTGCTCTTATTTTGGTGTTTTCCCGTGTGTAGTGCTTTAGGACTTGTCTTGTGCTCTTATTTTGGTCTTTTCCTGTGTGTAGTGCTTTAGGACTTGTCTTGTGCTCATATTTTGGTGTTTTCCTGTGTGTAGTGCTTTAGGACTTGTCTTGTGCTCTTATTTTGGTGTTTTCCTGTGTGTAGTGCTTCAGGACTTGTCTTGTGCTCTTATTTTGGTGTTTTCCTGTGTGTAGTGCTTTAGGACTTGTCTTGTGGTCTTATTTTGGTGTTTTCCTGTGTGTAGTGCTTTAGGACTTGTCTTGTGCTCTTATTTTGGTGTTTTCCCGTGTGTAGTGCTTTAGGACTTGTCTTGTGCTCTTATTTTGGTCTTTTCCTGTGTGTAGTGCTTTAGGACTTGTCTTGTGCTCTTATTTATGTGTTTTCCTGTGTGTAGTGCTTTAGGACTTGTCTTGTGCTCATATTTTGGTGTTTTCCTGTGTGTAGTGCTTCAGGACTTGTCTTGTGCTCTTATTTTGGTGTTTTCCTGTGTGTAGTGCTTTAGGACTTGTCTTGTGCTCTTATTTTGGTGTTTTCCTGTGTGTAGTGCTTTAGGACTTGTCTTGTGCTCTTATTTTGGTGTTTTCCTGTGTGTAGTGCTTTAGGAATTGTCTTGTGCTCTTATTTTGGTGTTCTCCTGTGTGTTGTGCTTTAGGACTTGTCTTGTGCTCTTATTTTGGTGTTTTCCTACGTGTAGTGCTTTAGGACTAGTCTTGTGCTCTTATTTTGGTGTTTTCCCGTGTGTAGTGCTTCAGGACTTGTCTTGTGCTCTTATTTTGGTGTTTTTCCCGTGTGTAGTGCTTTAGGACTTGTCTTGTGCTCTTATTTTGGTGTTTTCCTGTGTGTAGTGCTTTAGGACTTGTCTTGTGCTCTTATTTTGGTCTTTTCCTGTGTGTAGTGCTTCAGGACTTGTCTTGTGCTCTTATTTTGGTGTTTTCCTGCGTGTAGTGCTTTAGGACTAGTCTTGTGCTCTTATTTTGGTGTTTTCCCGTGTGTAGTGCTTCAGGACTTGTCTTGTGCTCTTATTTTGGTGTTTTTCCCGTGTGTAGTGCTTTAGGACTTGTCTTGTGCTCTTATTTTGGTGTTTTCCTGTGTGTAGTGCTTTAGGACTTGTCTTGTGCTCTTATTTTGGTGTTTTCCTGTGTGTAGTGCTTTAGGACTTGTCTTGTGCTCTTATTTTGGTGTTTTAATGTGTGTAGTGCTTTAGGACTTGTCTTGTGCTCTTATTTTGGTGTTTTCCTGTGTGTAGTGCTTTAGGACTTGTCTTGTGCTCTTATTTTGGTGTTTTTCCTGTGTGTAGTGCTTTAGGACTTGTCTTGTGCTCTTATTTTGGTGTTTTCCTGTGTGTAGTGCTTTAGGACTTGTCTTGTGCTCTTATTTTGGTGTTTTCCTGTGTGTAGCGCTTTAGGACTTGTCTTGTGCTCTTATTTTGGTGTTTTCCTGTGTGTAGTGTTTCAGGACTTGTCTTGTGCTCTTATTTTGGTGTTTTCCTGTGTGTAATGCTTTAGGACTTGTCTTGTGCTCTTATTTTGGTGTTTTCCTGTGTGTAGTGCTTTAGGACTTGTCTTGTGCTCTTATTTTGGTGTTTTCCTGTGTGTAGTGTTTCAGGACTTGTCTTGTGCTCTTATTTTGGTGTTTTCCTGTGTGTAGTGCTTTAGGACTTGTCTTGTGCTCTTATTTTGGTGTTTTCCTGTGTGTAATGCTTTAGGACTTGTCTTGTGCTCTTATTTTGGTGTTTTCCTGTGTGTAGTGCTTTAGGACTTGTCTTGTGCTCTTATTTTGGTGTTTTTCCTATGTGTAGTGCTTTAGGACTTGTCTTGTGCTCTTATTTTGGTGTTTTCCTGTGTGTAGTGTTTCAGGACTTGTCTTGTGCTCTTATTTTGGTGTTTTCCTGTGTGTAGTAATTTAGGACTTGTCTTGTGCTCTTATTTTGGTGTTTTCCTGTGTGTAGTGCTTCAGGACTTGTCTTGTGCTCTTATTTTGGTGTTTTCCTGTGTGTAGTGCTTTAGGACTTGTCTTGTGCTCTTATTTTGGTGTTTTCCTGTGTGTAGTGCTTTAAGACTTGTCTTGTGCTCTTATTTTGGTGTTTTCCTGTGTGTAGTGCTTTAGGGCTTGTCTTGTGCTCTTATTTTGGTGTTTTCCTGTGTGTAGTGCTTTAGGACTTGTCTTGTGCTCTTATTTCGGTGTTTTCCTGTGTGTAGTGCTTTAGGACTTGTCTTGTGCTCTTATTTTGGTGTTTTCCTGTGTGTAGTGTTTCAGGACTTGTCTTATGCTCTTATTTTGGTGTTTTCCTGTGTGTAGTGCTTTAGGACTTGTCTTGTGCTCTTATTTTGGTGTTTTCCTGTGTGTAGTGCTTCAGGACTTGTCTTGTGCTCTTATTTTGGTGTTTTCCTGTGTGTAGTGCTTTAGGACTTGTCTTGTGGTCTTATTTTGGTGTTTTCCTGTGTGTAGTGCTTTAGGACTTGTCTTGTGCTCTAATTTTGGTGTTTTCCTGTGTGTAGTGCTTTAGGACTTGTCTTGTGCTCTTATTTTGGTGTTTTCCTGTGTGTAGTGCTTTAGGACATGTCTTGTGCTCTTATTTTGGTGTTTTCCTGTGTGTAGTGTTTCAGGACTTGTCTTGTGCTCTTATTTTGGTGTTTTCCTGTGTGTAGTGCTTTAGGACTTGTCTTGTGCTCTTATTTTGGTGTTTTTCCTGTGTGTAGTGCTTTAGGACTTGTCTTGTGCTCTTATTTTGGTGTTTTCCTGTGTGTAGTGCTTTGTGACTTGTCTTGTGCTCTTATTTTGGTGTTTTCCTGTGTGTAGTGCTTTAGGAATTGTCTTGTGCTCTTATTTTGGTGTTCTCCTGTGTGTTGTGCTTTAGGACTTGTCTTGTGCTCTTATTTTGGTGTTTTTCCTGTGTGTAGTGCTTTAGGACTTGTCTTGTGCTCTTATTTTGGTGTTTTCCCTTGTGTAGTGCTTTAGGACTTGTCTTGTGCTCTTATTTTGGTGTTTTCCTGTGTGTAGTGCTTTAGGACTAGTCTTGTGCTCTTATTTTGGTGTTTTCCCGTGTGTAGTGCTTCAGGACTTGTCTTGTGCTCTTATTTTGGTGTTTTCCTGTGTGTAGTGCTTTAGGACTTGTCTTGTGCTCTTATTTTGGTTTTTTCCTGTGTGTAGTGCTTTAGGACTTGTCTTGTGCTCTTATTTTGGTGTTTTTCCCGTGTGTAGTGTTTTAGGACTTGTCTTGTGCTCTTATTTTGGTGTTTTCCTGTGTGTAGTGCTTTAGGACTTGTCTTGTGCTTTTATTTTGGTTTTTTCCTGTGTGTAGTGCTTTAGGACTTGTCTTGTGCTCTTATTTTGGTGTTTTCCTTTGTGTAGTGCTTTAGGACTTGTCTTGTGCTCTTATTTTGGTGTTTTCCTGTGTGTAGTGCTTCAGGACTTGTCATGTGCTCTTATTTTGGTGTTTTCCTGTGTGTAGTGCTTCAGGACTTGTCTTGTGCTCTTATTTTGGTGTTTTTCCTGTGTGTAGTGCTTTAGGACTTGTCATGTGCTCTTATTTTGGTGTTTTCCTGTGTGTAGTGCTTCAGGACTAGTCTTGTGCTCTTATTTTGGTGTTTTAATGTGTGTAGTGCTTTAGGACTTGTCTTGTGCTCTTATTTTGGGCTTTTTCCTGTGTGTAGTGCTTTAGGACTTGTTTTGTGCTCTTATTTTGGTGTTTTCCTGTGTGTAGTGCTTTAGGACTTGTCTTGTGCTCTTATTTTGGTGTTTTCCTGTGTGTAGTGCTTTAGGACTTGTCTTGTGCTCTTATTTTGGTGTTTTCCTGTGTGTAGTGCTTTAGAACTTGTCTTGTGCTCTTATTTTGGTGTTTTCCTGTGTGTAGTGCTTCAGGATTTGTCTTGTGCTCTTATTTTGGTGTTTTCCTGTGTGTAGTGCTTCAGGACTTGTCTTGTGCTCTTATTTTGGTGTTTTCCTGTGTGTAGTGCTTCAGGACTTGTCTTGTGCTCTTATTTTGGTGTTTTTCCTGCATGTAGTGCTTTAGGACTTGTCTTGTGCTCTTATTTTGGTGTTTTCCCGTGTGTAGTGCTTCAGGACTTGTCTTGTGCTCTTATTTTGGTGTTTTCCTGTGTGTAGTGCTTCAAGACTTGTCTTGTGCTCTTATTTTGGTGTTTTTCCTGTGTGTAGTGCTTTAGGACTTGTCACGTGCTCTTATTTTGGTGTTTTCCTGTGTGTAGTGCTTTAGGACTTGTCTTGTGCTCTTATTTTGATGTTTTCCTGTGTGTAGTGCTTTAGGACTTGTCTTGTGCTCTTATTTTGGTGTTTTTCCTGTGTGTAGTGCTTTAGGACTTGTCATGTGCTCTTATTTTGGTGTTTTCCTGTGTGTAGTGCTTTAGAACTTGTCTTGTGCTCTTATTTTCGGCTTTTTCCTGTGTGTAGTGCTTTAGGACTTGTTTTGTGCTCTTATTTTGGTGTTTTCCTGTGTGTAGTGCTTTAGGACTTGTCTTGTGCTCTTATTTTGGTGTTTTTCCTGCGTGTAGTGCTTTAGGGCTTGTGTTGTGCTCTTATTTTGGTGTTTTCCCGTGCGTAGGGCTTTAGGACTTGTCTTGTGCTCTTATTTTGGTGTTTTTCCTGCGTGTAGTGCTTTAGGACTTGTGTTGTGCTCTTATTTTGGTGTTTTCCTGTGTGTAGTGCTTTAGGACTTGTTTCGTGCTCTTATTTTGGTGTTTTCCCGTGTGTAGTGCTTCAGGACTTGTCTTGTGCTCTTATTTTGGTGTTTTTCCTGTGTGTAGTGCTTTAGGACTTGTCTTGTGCTCTTATTTTGGTGTTTTCCTGTGTGTAGTGCTTTAGGACTTGTCTTGTGCTCTTATTTTGGTGTTTTCTTGTGTGTAGTGCTTTAGGACTTGTCTTGTGCTCTTATTTTGGTGTTTTCCTGTGTGTAGTGCTTTAGGACTTGTCTTGTGCTCTTATTTTGGTGTTTTCCTGTGTGTAGTGCTTTAGGGCTTGTCTTGTGCTCTTATTTTGGTGTTTTTCCTGTGTGTAGTGCTTTAGGACTTGTCTTCTGCTCTTATTTTGGTGTTTTCCTGTGTGTAGTGCTTTAGGGCTTGTCTTGTGCTCTTATTTTGGTGTTTTCGTGTGTGTAGTGCTTTAGGACTTGTCTTGTGCTCTTATTTTGGTGTTTTCCTGTGTGTAGTGCTTTAGGACTTGTCTTGTGCTCTTATTTTGGTGTTTTTCCCGTGTGTAGTGCTTTAGAACTTGTCTTGTGCTCTTATTTTGGTGTTTTCCTGTGTGTAGTGCTTCAGGACTTGTCTTGTGCTCTTATTTTGGTGTTTTCCTGTGTGTAGTGCTTCAGGACTTG
Source organism: Nerophis ophidion (assembly GCF_033978795.1). NCBI lineage: Eukaryota > Metazoa > Chordata > Actinopteri > Syngnathiformes > Syngnathidae > Nerophis > Nerophis ophidion. The sequence continues at coordinate 5,427,633 of NC_084624.1, forward strand.
TCTTGTGCTCTTATTTTGGTGTTTTCCTGTGTGTAGTGCTTCAGGACTTGTCTTGTGCTCTTATTTTGGTGTTTTTCCTGCGTGTAGTGCTTTAGGACTTGTCTTGTGCTCTTATTTTGGTGTTTTCCTGTGTGTAGTGCTTTAGGACTTGTCTTGTGCTCTTATTTTGGTGTTTTCCTGTGTGTAGTGCTTTAGGACTTGTCTTGTGCTCTTATTTTGGTGTTTTTCCCGTGTGTAGTGCTTTAGAACTTGTCTTGTGCTCTTATTTTGGTGTTTTCCTGTGTGTAGTGCTTCAGGACTTGTCTTGTGCTCTTATTTTGGTGTTTTCCTGTGTGTAGTGCTTCAGGACTTGTCTTGTGCTCTTATTTTGGTGTTTTCCTGTGTGTAGTGCTTCAGGACTTGTCTTGTGCTCTTATTTTGGTGTTTTTCCTGCGTGTAGTGCTTTAGGACTTGTCTTGTGCTCTTATTTTGGTGTTTTCCTGTGTGTAGTGCTTTAGGACTTGTCTTGTGCTCTTATTTTGGTGTTTGTGAGAAGGAGAGCCAACAAAGAGTGAAGAAGAGCCTGTAGTCCAGGGGTCACCAACCTTTTTGAAACCAAGAGCTACTTCTTGGGTACTGATTAACGCGAAGGGCTACCAGTTTGATACACACTTAAATAAATTGACAGAAATAGCCAATTTGCTCAATTGCTTTAATAAATAAATCTATATATATCTATAAAAAAAAAGGGTATTCCGTCGTACATCTTTAATCCTTTTACGGAAGATTTTTCGTAGGGAATAAATGATGAAAAAAACACTTAATTGAACGGTTTAAAAGAGGAGAAAACAGGAAAAAAATGAAAATTCAATTTTGAAACAAAGTTTATCTTCAATTTCAACTCTTTAAAATTCAAAATTCAACCGAAAAAAATGAAGAAAAAAACTAGCTAATTCGAATCTTTTTGAAAAAATAAAAAAAAGAACTTATGGAACATTATTAGTAATTTTTCCTGATTAAGATTAATTTTAAAATTTTGATGACATGTTTTAAATAGGTTAAAATCCAATCTGCACTTTGTTAGAATATATAACAAATTGGACCAAGCTATATTTCTAACAATTTCTTCTAGATTTTCCAGAACAAAGATTTTAAAATAAATTCAAAAGACTTTGAAATAAGATTTGAATTTTATTGTACATATTTTCCAGATTTGGTAGTTTAATTTCTTTGAATTTTAATCATTATAATAAGTTTGAAGAAATATTTCACAAATATTCTTCGTTGAAAAAAACGTAGCTAAAATGAAGAATTAAATTAAAATGTATTTATTATTCTTTACAATAAAAAAAAATACTTGAACACTGATTTAAATTGTCAGGAAAGAAGAGGAAGGAATTTAAAAAGTAAAAAGATATATGTGTTTAAAAACCCTAAAATCATTTTTAAGGTTGTATTTTTTTTCTAAAATTGTCTTTCTGAAAGTTGTAAGAAGCTACGTAAAAAAATTAATGAATTTATTTAAACAAGTGAAGACCAAGTCTTTAAAATATTTACTTGGATTTTCAAATTCTATTTGAGTTTTGTCTCTCTTAGAATTAAAAATGTCCAGCAAAGCAAGACCAGCTTGCTAGTAAATAAATACAATTTAAAAAATTTAGGCAGCTCACTGGTAAGTGCTGCTATTTGAGCTATTTTTTAGAACAGGCCAGCGGGCGACTCATCTGGTCCTTACGGGCGACCTGGTGTTGGTGACCCCTGCTGTAGTTAATGCCCGCAGCTTAAAGCAACTGCGTGAGAACGTATACTCCAATATCACGATATAGTCATTTTCTATATCGCGATATATCGAGTATATCGATATATCCCCCAGCCCTAGTATGCTAGGTCTCAAAACAGCAGTTTGCATCTCCAAAGGCGGTAAACAAAAATAGCAGCCTGGCTGGTTAATTAATGGCGGCTCTGATTCCCAACATGCTTCGTCATAATTTGAGCTTTGTAATTGGCCCGCTGACAGGACGCCAGCCGAGGCAGGTCGCTCTCTTCTGTGGTACCTGGGAGACCATTAAACCGCAAACTCTTTTTTCTGGCCCGTGCGAGCGGGGATGCTGAACGCCGGCCAGCGTGACCAAACATCTCTGAAGGACCCAAAGGAGAGGATGGCGTCGGCGCAGCTTTAGCGTCTCTGTGGCGCTCACAGACAGACTAGTAATAACCCGCAACATTATGTTTGAGTGGAGTGGAGTTGTGTCCGTAGGCCCGGGGCCGTTCTGCATGCAATGCAAGCGAAGTCCGACTTCCAGGTAGGGCTGGGCGATATATCCATATAACTGTTCTATGGAGTGATGAGACAAAACTGGAACTCTTTGGACCTATGAATCAACGTTATGTCTGGAGGAGAAAAAATGAAGCTTACAAAGAGAAGAAACCCTTGCCTACTAGTAATAACCCACAACACCATTTTTGGGTTCGTTATCCGCAGTGCAACATTCCTAATGATGGACGTCACATGACAAGGACAGGAACGAGAGATGCAGAAGAAATTAAGCATATTTGCTGTTCGGATTAATCCCGCTATACAGTATTCCAGCACAGGGTATGTATAGAAAATAATGCAACTGTCGAACATGATGCCCGTTTCAATGTGCTTTACCACTCAGAAATAGTCAAAATTACACATTATAAAAGCGGTACACAGCTGTCCATCATCCTGAAGGAGATTTAAGCGGTGGTGAAGGCGTGGGGTGGGGGTGGGGAGTATGTTTGTGTATATTCCCATTGTCTTTGAGTGGAGTGGAGTTGTGTCCGTAGGCCCGGGGCCGTTCTACATGCAATGCAAGCAAAGTTTGACTTCCAGGTAGGGCTGGGCGATATATCGCTATATACTCGATAAATCGCGGGTTAGTCTCTGTGCGATATAGAAAATGACTATATCGTGAGTATTCGAGTATACGTTCTGACGCAGTTGCTTTTAGCTGCGGGCATTATACTATAGGCTCTTTTCACTCTTTCTTGTCTCTCCTCACAGTGAGATAAAACAAGCGCACCTTCCTATATACGTCACATACGTATAGACGTCTTTCGCACTCGCTGAGCAGAGAGGTAGCGGCATGGGTAATGTTGGCTGTAGCAGGTGGTGCAAGCGGAGGTTGGAGGCCGGCCTGCTGCTATAAAAGCGCTACTCAGCCGTCTATCCCTCCGAAGGGGAATCAAGCGGTGGTGAGGGGTGTGTTTGTATATATTCCCATTGTCTTTGAGTGGAGTGGAGTTGTGTCCGTAGGCCCGGGGCCGTTCTGCATGCAATGCAAGCAAAGTTCGACTTCCAGGTAGGGCTGGGCCTTATATCGATATATACTCGGTATAACGCGGGTTAGTCTCTGTGCGATATAGAAAATGACTATATCTTGAGTATTCGAGTATACGTTCTGACGCAGTTGTTTTTAGCTGCGGGCATTATACTATAGGCTCTTTTCACTCTTTCTTGTCTCTCCTCACAGTGAGATAAAGCAAGCACACCTTCCTATATATGTCACATACGTATAGACGTCTTTCGCACTCGCTGAGCAGAGAGGTAGCGGCATGGGTAATGTTGGCTGTAGCAGGTGGTGCAAGCGGAGGTTGGAGGCCGGCCTGCTGCTACAAAAGCGCTACTCACCCGTCCATCCCTCCGAAGGGGAATCAAGCGGTGGTGAGGGGTGTGTTTGTGTATATGCCCATTGTCTTTGAGTGGAGTGGAGTTGTGTCCGTAGGCCCGGGGCCGTTCTGCATGCAATGCAAGCAAAGTTCGACTTCCAGGTAGGGCTGGGCGATATATCGATATACTCTATATATATCGCGGGTTTGTCTCTGTGCGATATAGAAAATTACTATATTGTGAGTATTCAAGTATACGTTCTCACGCAGTTGCTTTTAGCTGCTGGCTTTACACTACAGGCTCTTCCCACTCTTTCTTGTCTCTCCTTCTTACAGACAGCAAGCACACCTTAAATACGTCACATACGTATACGCCCCTGCGGAGCAGAGAGGGCGGCATGGGTAAGGTTAGCTGTGATGCTAGCTGAGCCGAGCGAGTTGTAATACGAGAGAAAGAAGGTACAAATCTGGTAACAAATGAAGTAAGAAATAATTCCCAATAAAAACAGCAGGGGGTCCATCGTCTGGCGGTGGTTTGGCTTCAAGTGGGAATATGTCAAACGGACGACCGTAATTTTTCAAGTGTGGGGCAAAAGCGTTGCAATAAAAAGTAGCAATACTGCTAATATATAGCGTCATTTGAAAGGTCACCTGCTAGAGAATGAAGAGTGCTTACTCCGCATGTCAACATCTCCATTCGGTGCCACCGCCCACACCATCAAAATGCAGAGGCAAACATTTCCACATCAACACCGTATGAAAAAAAAAAAAAGAGTGATTTTTTGTTGTTGTTGTGATTTCCCTCTCGGCATGAATGTTTAAAAGTAGCATATATTAATGCAGTATGAAGAAGAATGTTTGAATGTAGACACATAGAATCATCATACTGCTGTGATTATATGTGTCAAGTGTTCATTCAAGGCTAAGGCAAAATATGGAGATATATATCGTGTATCGTCATGGCCTAAAAATATTGAGATATCAAAAAAAAAAGCAATGCAAGATCTTTGAAAACTGTTATCACGCTGTAATCTGCTCTAATGTGGTGTTTTGCCGCTTTTATTGTGAAGGCCTACCTCACAGGTGCCCCACGGCTCTGGGCGGGCTTCAGTAAGACCGTGACCGTGCTCTCCGTCTGATTCAGGGACGTCTCCTGGTCGTACGTCGGCATTGATGGAGCTGGAGATCGAAGCGACACAGGAAATCAGGCAGTATTCCATATACCATATACCCTAACACACCTTAAAATCAAGCGTGGAGCTCTGGCAACTATCTGTCAAATACAGATTTTACATGATATTGTAAAATGTTTCGATTGATTTATAGAACTTTTATTACTAGATTGCACAGTACAGTACATATTCCGTATCACACAACTTTACTATGCTTAAAGTCCATTGCTAAAGTTATTAGCTATTGTGCTCAAGCTGCAGTATTTTCTATCTGTGCAAGGACAAAACTTCTTGTCTGAGGGGTGTCCTCAGCCCGCTAG